>NC_135876.1:1293241-1593241 GCF_031162955.1 Sander vitreus | reverse complement strand
CACCAGACGCTGGGTTTCATCCCTGGTGATGCTCTGCCAGGCCTCTACTGCAACTGTCTTCAGTTCCTGCTTGTTCTTGGGGCATTTTCCCTTCAGTTTTGTCTTCAGCAAGTGAAATGCATGCTCAATCGGATTCATGTCAGGTGATTGACTTGGCCATTGCATAACATTCCACTTCTTTCCCTTAAAAAACTCTTTGGTTGCTTTCGCAGTATGCTTCAGGTCATTGTCCATCTGCACTGTGAAGCGCCGTCCAATGAGTTCTGAAGCATTTGGCTGAATATGAGCAGATAATATTGCCCCGAAACACTTCAGAATTCATCCTGCTGCTTTTGTCAGCAGTCACATCATCAATAAATACAAGAGAACCAGTTCCATTGGCAGCCATACATGCCCACGCCATGACACTACCACCACCATACTTCACTGATGAGGTGGTATGCTTTGGATCATGAGCAGTTCCTTTCCTTCTCCATACTCTTCTCTTCCCATCACTCTGGTACAAGTTGATCTTTGTCTCATCTGTCCATAGGATGTTGTTCCAGAAATGTGAAGGCTTTTTTAGATGTTGTTTGGCAACTCTAATCTGGCCTTCCTGTTGTTGAGGCTCACCAATGGTTTACATCTTGTAGTGAACCCTCTGTATTCACTCTGGTGAAGTCTTCTCTTGATTGTTGACTTTGACACACATACACCTACCTCCTGGAGAATGTTCTTGATCTGGCCAACTGTTGTGAAGGGTGTTTTCTTCACCAGGGAAAGTATTCTTCGGTCATCCACCACAGTTGTTTTCCGTGGTCTTCCGGGTCTTTTGGTGTTGCTGAGCTCACCGGTGCGTTCTTTCTTTTTAAGAATGTTGTGGCCACAGTTGATTTGGCCACACCTAATGTTTTTGCTATCTCTCTGATGGGTTTGTTTAGATTTTTCAGCCTAATGATGGCTTGCTTCACTGATAGTGACAGCTCTTTGGATCTCATATTGAGAGTTGACAGCAACAGATTCCAAATGCAAATAGCACACTTGAAATGAACTCTGGACCTTTTATCTGCTCCTTGTAAATGGGATAATGAGGGAATAACACACACCTGGCCATGGAACAGCTGAGCAGCCAATTGTCCCATTACTTTTGGTCCCTTAGAAAGTGGGAGGCACATATACAAACTGTTGTAATTCCTACAATCCTGATTTGGATGTAAATACCCTCAAATTAAAGCTGAAAGTCTGCAGTTAAAGCACATCTTGTTCGTTTCATTTCAACTCCATTGTGGTGGTGTATAGAGCCAAAAAGATTAGAATTGTGTCGATGTCCCAATATTTATGGACCTGACTGTAGATTATAATTTCAATATAGGGGGAGTATATCTACAACACAACAACAGGCAACAAAATATCATCTAAAAATATAAAATCACACCAGACTATAGTTTAAAGCTCCACATGGAAATATTTTCTATGTTAACAATGAATCAAATCAAGACATGTAATTTTAGGGTCTGCTCACACTGAAGAAGCCACAGAGAATTAGAGTCAAACTATGCAGCTCCACAGAGCCTTTTAACCTCTTAGTTGGTTACATTGTCCAGCAGCTTTCATAAATCTCATTTCAGCCAGCTGTCAGCAAATAAGCCCAATAACCAAACGGCAGACTGCTAAACATAGTCGAGCAATTAGAAATTGCAATTATTTTGGACACTTGGGGAAGTGGGGAAGAAGCTGTAAACACAGCACTGACATGTTATGACTTATATAAAGTGTTAGCAAAGGGTTGCTTATGTATATATCCAGCACACACAGAGCAACAGCAGCATTCATTTGGAGACAATGTCTGTCCACTTGTAAGTCCAGTATCACTCGTCTTTTAGCTCTGTTAGGTCTTCCCAACTCGCCGATGGAAATATCTGGCTTTTTAGCTGCTCAAATCCACATGTTCACCAGCTTGTTGCTGTGTCTGTCTGCATTTGGTGCTGAGCAGTTGGCCTACAGCAGGTTTATCAGTGTTTTTTTCCCACTAAAAACAGCTGTTTTCTGCAGCTGAAAATAAAAGCAGTAAGAGTGAACTGAAACATTAAAGCCGCAGGTGGTAAAATCATATCACAGAGCTGAAAGATGCCAAAACGCTTCATAGAGCTGAGGGGAACTGCAGAGTCAGATGACAATTATCTGTAGGTTCATCACTGTGCGTTACACCTTTTACATTTACAAATATTGCCCATTTTTAAATACAAAATTATAAATTAGTGCAGCTTTAAAGGTGCAATATGTTATACTGACAGCTAATGTTTAAAATAGTTACTCCAGTACAAATTCCAAAATACTGGAGAGAGTCGTCTCCCCCGCCACCTCCTCCCCAGACTCAAAGTTCCCGGAGGTTGCCAGGCTGAGACCGCAGAATCCATAGTCTCTCTTTGCCAGACCCTCCTCCTAAGCACGCTGAAGGAGCATCCAATGTTACTAGATGCTTGTCTCACATAGCCAGACATTACTTCACAGCACAGCGGAGTAGCTAACGTTAGATGCTGGCTATATTGACAGTCATAAAAGCCCATGCTCATGCGGAGCTCTGTACCCAACTGACAGCAGTGTTGGGAAGGATACTTTCAAAATGTATTCCGTTACAGAGTACAGAATACATTCCCAAAAATGTAATTTATAACGTATTCCGTTATGTTACTCAATCTGAGTAACGTATTCTGAATACTTGGATTACTTCCACATTGAATTGCATTTTATAAGTAGGAATGCGGCCATAACATACAGCGTACTAAACAGGCCTATTCTGGTGTGTTCTTCTGTTCCAACTGGCTGAATGTGGACCTAAACAAGCAGATAGATTTGTGTATTTGTAGTCCCGAACTGCATACTACAAAAATCTAACCGCAGTCTAAGCTACCATGAGCTAATTTTAGCTAACGTTAGTTAACATGTCAAACGGGGCTAGTCTTTCAACGGCTCTGGGGCTAGTAAATCAGCATGTAGGAGAATGTAAAGTCACACGTCAACTATAAAATAGCGAGGTGACCAGTAAAACTACAGCAGACAACTACCCTTGGCTAAAAATAACTTACTTTAAGATGCTTCTTCAGGTTGGAGGTGGAGGAATTTGGACGCTGAAAGGAAGTTGGTTGCTGGCAAGCAGAAGTTGCAGTGCACAGTTATATTTTGTTCTCCCTTCTCTTTCTTTAATGTGAACTGTTGTTTGAATTTCCAAGATAGAAACCATTCCTGCCCTGGCTCTGTTGTGCCGGTTCCGGCTCCATCTTTACTGCTATCAGTGATCACGCAAATAGCTAATTTTTTCGTTTTCATATTGGGGCTTCTGGGAAATGCATGGAGTTGCGAGAGTGAATAAACATGTGAAACAGAAGTATCGCCATGTAATCCATTGATTTCAACAATGTAACTGTATTCTAAATACCAACTATTTAAATTGTAAATGTAACGGAATACAGTTACTCATAATTTGTATTCTGAATACGTAATGCAACACTGACTGACAGACACGCTCTTTTCGGCTTAGAATTAAGGCAGGAACCGCTAAAAACACCAACAACCTCGCCGTCCTCTCCACCCGACGGACAGACACATTTCAAAGGCTTGGAATTACGGTATGAACTGCTAAAAATACCACTACCTTGCCATCCTCTCCACCCGACTGAACACACTTTATTGGCTTAGAATTAAGTCAACAATCGTCAAACACACTGCAAACTCACGGTCCTCTCTTCCCGATTTACAGCCCCCCTCTCTTAACTTAAAATAACTCACCATTGTTGGCTATCGGCTACCGCTGAACAGGCTACACGTTGTAAACAGCCGTGGCCCGCTTTGCCCGGTCCTCCAGTAACGTTAGCAGTTAGCTGGGTTAGCATGGCGGCGTTAGCCAGGACCAATCGGGATCACATTACTGGCTGTGTCTCAATTGTTTTTGCGAATAACCAACTCGGGTACTCTAGCTATGTAATTCAATGTTAGTACACAAATGTTGAAATTACATAAAATGCCTGTCCCTTGTAGCCGTGATAAATTAGCATGAAGCTAATGCTTACCTTGTTAGGAGGAAATTAGCCAACTCTGCGTCCTTTTGGGCTCTAAGCTGTCTCCATCTTTCAATACATCTCCATCTCTGGTCACGCAACTGTGAGAAACATGCCCTTTCTTTTTTAGGTCGGGTAGAATTTTTTTTTTATTTGTTTGCTGCTTCCATGGCTGTACTATATATAGCTGTAGCACGCTGGGTATATGTTTTTACAGGTATATCTGGCAACCCGGCCTGGCTGTCAAACTGGACAGTAGATAACAAGACACAGGCCAAAACACAAACAGAAGTACCGTTGGAAATTTCAAAAGGAGAAAATACTGGCATTAGCAGTGTTGTCAGAAAAGATAGTATTTCAACATAGCATGCTTCCTCAATATCTGATGACGCATTGGGGTCATTTTTGGATTTATTACAGTAAATATATTACATATTGGACCTTTAAGCTTTTGGTTGACAAAATACTGATGATAGGTAATAGGATAAGTAGGTGAGAGGAAGTTCAGGATCAAAAACACCTTCAAGCTCTCTGTAAAATAGTTATTAATGCTTCACACACTTTGAAGTTCACAGTGTGTGTGCATATGTGTGTGCCTGCATGCATTGAGGACTTCAGCTGGTGGGAAAGAGCATGTGATTTTTGTGAATACATTCCTGCTTCCTCCAGTCCTGCTGATCAATCCAAATGGAATTCTTCTGCAACTGCCTAGTCACTGGTTGCCACAGTAACAGGAGGTAATGACATATGTGGCTGAGCAGATGTTTATTTTCACTAATCTAAATGACTCTATTTTTACAGTGATGTATGGATGCCAAGGGACAACAATGTCACCATGGTGATGAGCTCGCTGTCTTGCAAGGATAAAAAAAAGAAAACAAGTGAAAGCAGGGAAGACAAAAGGATAAAAAGAAATCTAAAAAAAAAATCTCTAACAGAATCTATATGTGACCCCCACACAAGTCTCAAATACAAAACATCTATACGTAGATCACTGGGGACTCTAATTAATAATGTATTTTATTGGTCTGCCTTCATGTGTATTTAACTGTGTATTTAACTGTAGCCACAGCTGACAGAAGGCAAAACAATCAGTTTGAGACTGTTAGCTGTACTCTGCAAGTGTCTTAATGGCCTGTGTGTATCTATGACGAAGTTAGATTACAGCAGGTGTGACCAGCTGCATGGGGCCATGTGTGTGACTACATTTTGTTTTGAAAAAAACACTCTTTCACTAATTAAATGAATGTTGCAGAAATGTCTAAGTTTAGAGGTGGTTATTGCACTACATCAGGGGTCTCCATCCAGTAGCTCGCGAGCAGGTTTCCAGTAGCTCGCCAATAGGTTGACAAACTGAGACACAAAATTACCACGATATTAAAAGTGAAGTAGCGAATTTTGTGGGCCATAGATGTGTAAAGTGGTAATTTTTTCTTGACCCTGATGGGAATATTTTCAGTGATGTATCTAACTTTGTGGGCTAAAGAAGTGTAAAATAGTCATGAACCATGACGTGACGTTGTGATTTTTCATAAGCTTTAGGTATTGCAATTTCATCAGTACAGTAGCTTCATTCAGCTTATGTGTGTTATGTAAATAAATGTAAGCGATGTGATCCAGGTAGCTCTTGGCCACTTTCGTTATTTTAAAGTAGCCCTTAGATGAAGAAAAGTTGGAGACCCCTGCACTACATGATTAAACATTATTAGCTGTGCAGCCCAGATGGGCAATTTGCATACAATTATAACCAACAGCTTCTTCTTTTCCAGTTCTGGTCCCTTTTAGTCCACTTTGCTGCCTGCATTGATGTTCACTGTGCTACCAGCTTTCACTCATGTTAAAGTCAATACTCGTCATGTTCAGAGAGTAATATCTTGTCTTTGTGTGTTCTCTGTACCTCCAGGATGACATCTGTCCTGGACAGACAGCGTCCCCAGCAGATGCTGACAGTTTCCCTTGGTGATGTTCTTGACCTGCACATAGCGACGACATTCTGGCACGGGCTCGTCTGGTAGAAACACAGAGAGGAGGGAGGGAAAGGGGCGAAATGAGATTGGACAGAGCAAAGGGGGAAACAGAGGGCAAGGAAAAGGAGATTATGAGAAACCATCATTTTTGCATGAAAAAAGGAGGAACAATAGAAGAGACTTAGCCAGAGAGTTCCTTCCAGAGAGCACAGTGACATTGCCATGCTCGCAGCATGTGACATTTCCTCCACTGGGAGAGATACAGTATTAAAGCCTCAATGTGCTGTAGTTTAAGTAAGTAGCAGTTACCATGGTCACTATCTTAGTTTAGCATAGGAGATGTTAACATTTGCTAATCAGCCAAGGCTAGTGAAAATGTCATTAGTGTTGAGCATAAACCAAATAAATTTGACCTGATGATGGCACTAGATGAACAGTTATTAAAATGTATCTATTTCATGGTCATCCATCCAATGGTTTTTGAGACGTTTCAATAAAAAATTAAAATGTACAGTAAACTCATGGTGGTGCTAGAGGAAAAGCCAGGGGATCACCAAAGACCCTGGGATAGACCACAAATGTCTGCATAAAATGTTGTTGTAATCCATCCAATAGTTGTTGAGATATTTCAGTTGGGACCAAAGTGGTGGGCTGACCAACATGCCCAAGAGCTAGCATGGCTAAAAGCCAATATAGTATTAAAACAGATACACCAGTAGAAAACATTTGAGAATTGACTGCTTTATTCAAAACATTAGTCCCAGCTCTCACCTCCCAGAGGACTGCTGGGATTCATTTAAGCCAGTTTAGGACCAATTTAGACCAGGGTTGAGATCCAGCATAGAGATCAGATATATAAAAGGCAAAAAGGTTGACATAAAGAGCAACAACAGCGTGTAGAGCGAGACAATGACGTAAGGACACGAAGGACGTGGACAGAGGGACTGAAGCCACTGCGTAAGAGATCAAGAACAGTCCTTAGAAAAGCAGGGTGTCCCATGGTGTCTGTTCCGTGTTCTCCCCACGGAAAGGGCAACCCAGTGTACAAAGGATATTACTCTGGGATGGTCTTTTCCTGCTTCCTGAAAGGACTCTCTTATCTGATTCAGCAGCATGCGTCGGGTGAGAGGGTCGGGGCTGCTGCCTCTGATCTCATCCTCTCTCAGATCCAGACCGATCCTCATCTTTCCTCGCCTCCTTGAGAAGTTCACCGACGTCAGCACACAAAGTTTGTCAGATTTGGGTTCATATCCCAATCCCAATGCTTTATTCTCCTCGTCCCGCATCTGGTTGGGGAGCATCAGGGTCTTGGGCTCTGTTGATCTGACGTTGCTTGGGTCAGTGGGTTTTTCAATCCTCCCACTTTGGCCTGTCAGGACCCAGGGCTTGAGGGAGAATCCACCTGCTTTTAGGATCTCTTCCACTCCTTCAGTCATCGTAAACAGAGTTTGGAGATCGTCATGCGACGTGAAGATGTCATCCACATAGCAATCCTCTGTCAGGATCCGGCGCTCTTCAACCATGAATGTGAACTGGGGCAGGTTTGCCGTCTCTCTCATGGCAACCGGAGCGATGCATCCGGCAGGCTTGTCGCTGATGTTGACCCTGACGACGGCAAACACACCGATATCATCTTCGGGTTTATCCCTCCAGAGGAATCGATGGAGGTGGACCTCCTCATCCTTCAGCCACAATGAATTATACATTTTTTTAACATCGCCAAGAGCAGCATACTATCTGCTCCTGAATCTCAGCTGGACACCTCGGATTGGGTTGAGGAAATCAGGGCCTTTGTGTAGGAGGTTGTTCAGGCTTAACCCTTTAAACTCCTGGCTACTGTTCCAAACTATCCTCACTGGCGTTGAGCTAGAATGAGGATTCGGGGCAACCAGATGGCTGATGTACCAGATTGGGCCGTTCCAGCCCTTGATCTCTTCCTTCATGAGCTCGATGGCTGCTCCTCTCGATACCATCTCGCGGATCTGCTCTCCATATGCCTCTTTCCACAGAGGCTCTCTTGCCAGCCGAGCCTCGGTGTTCTTGAAAGTTGCTTCCACTGCTCGGCGGTTATCTGGCAGAATCGCTGGGCTTACGTTCCATGGGTAGGCCACATCCCAGTGTGGGGCACCACTGTGTTTATCCGCTAGCACATAAGAGAGGCAGTCCTTTATCTTTTCTAAGTCCCTTTCTTCTCCAAGGGTCATCTCTTTGCCTCCCGGAGGGCACTTGCTGCACTTGCAGCTCCCGCATTTCGGGTCACACGCTGCTCCAATACTATCCCACCTGAACCACTCAAACACCTCCTTATTCGTGGCAGTGGTGCTGCTGAGGGCCACTTCTTCCATCCTCGGGTCCTCAGTCAGGTCTTTCGTGTACACAAAGACCTCCTTGTACACTCTTGAGGATGTTCTCATAGACCTCGCAAAGTGAGTTTCAGACTGGTGCAGCATTAGTTCGACCACCTCGCAGAGATCAGGGTGAGTACCGCCAACAGTTTTGCCTAATGGGCCGTCCCAGAGGACTAGATCTCCCTCCAACTTGAACGGCTGTGGAACTAAATGACCTTCCCTGTGGCTGATCAGAAGATCGATGTTCTCAGGGCGGACCAGCTCTTCTGCAGCGACGTCAGGAAAGATCTTTTGCAGTTGTTGCGGAGTGACAGGCTGATTTATCTCCGCAATACTCTCCAGGCCGTAGCAGAGCAGTTTGTGTTCCATTACCGTCCCCTTGGTGGTCTTCACTCTTAGTCGCAGGGAGTACCTCTTGGTTGAGACTGCCGTTCTCATCCCTCCTATTCCGTGGACAATTAACTTGATGCGCTCCCTAATCAGTCCAAGGCGCTGGGCAGCGTTGTTTGTTATATAGTTGGTGTCAGAGGCAGTTGACCAGAGTTAGTTGTCACTTCCAGTAACATCATTATAACTGGGTACTCTTTCAGTCCACCTCCAGCAGTGCAGATCGTGGTTGAGGCTTTGTTAGAAAATGCCTTCCTGAATTCTGCTCTTAGTTCCGGAGTGACTTTCGCCAGGAGATCTTCTTGCTTGCTGGTCCCCTGAACCCCCTTGCTAGGCCCTGAACCTCGTCGGATATCTTCAGGACAATTTTCGCCTTGTTCCCAAAGCGGTTGTCAAGGCGCCTGAACGTTTCATCCGCCGATGCACAGCTGGACAGAACCAAGTCTTTCTTCACCCTGTCACCGAAACTTGCCAGGAGGTGGAACCTAGTAACACCAGCCGTCCTCTGTGGGTTCCCCAGCTGTTCCAGCTCTTCCCACTCAGCCTTCCACCGATAGTAGTCGGTCATGTCTCCCGAGAACGTGGGCAGGCGTGTTCTTTCAAGACTGATCTGTGGTCTGAAGCCATACGCCCCGGGATGCAGGCCAGGGATGCTTTGTGGTGGTGCATATGGACGCGCAGGTTCTCCGGTTCTCGGTACATGTGTTACACTGGGGATTTGGTTCTGCATGCCAGCTCTAATGGGCCCTTTATCGGACTCTCTATGCTCTTCATCAGTACCTGCTTCTTCAACCTCCTCTCCCCGTCGACCTCTTCTGTCCGCTTCAACTTTTGCCAGCTCCGCACCCAGTCATGCAGTCTATTGACCAACTTATATAGCTGCTGCTTGTAAACTGTTGACTTGGCTCCAGAGACAAGAGCTTCCCATTCAAGCACCTTCTGCTCAAGCATTTTGATTCTCTCCACCAGGCCCTCTCTCAGGACTTGAAAGTGTTCCTCCGGCAACTCCTTCACATCAGTGTTCTCCACTTCAGTACATTTCTCCTCTGCACTGTCGGCGTACAATTTAAAGTCGACATAGGCGAATTTGGACCATAACGTTTCCTTAGCGAGCCGGAGCGTTTCTGTATAGGTGGCAAGGCACGTCGCCATTTTCTCCTCTACACGAGCTGCTTCTTTTGCTGCTTTTTCTTCCTCGCTTTCCACTTCTCCTAGAGCGTCAACATATTCGAGTCCAGTGTCGTGCACCTTTCCAAAGTCCACACCCAGTGCTCTGATCTCGTCGATAAGTACCCTTTTTTCTAGGAGGTCTACAGTGAGGGACAGTTTTTTGGTTTATTACTGTTCCGTGTTCTCCCCACGGAAAGGGCAACCCAGTGTACAAAGGATATTACTCGGTATTCCACATTTGTTTGTTTATTTTTTCACAAAGGGTAACCAGGTAATAAACCTGAAATAATAAGAAATGCAATGTTTCAATATTCATGTGCATACTACAAACAACACAGCTCCCCAGTTCTTTACCTAAATAGCCTAATAACAATAAGCAACAATAAATAAATAACAATCAAATACAAATATATAATATTATTATTAATATACTATAATAGACAATTAAATAAACAATAATACTCATTTCATAATTTTCACACGCTTCACACTTCAAATAGTCATGTATGTCCTACCAAAACCTATGCAAGATGCATGCAGTATTTCTGCTAGCAGCTGGAAACTACAGCTCCCAAAATGCCCCGTGGTAAACCAGGAAGTACAACGTAAATACCGGTCCATGATTCATACTTCAGACATTTATAAAGCTAAAGAAAGTAAACATGAATGGACACGTATGGTGCAGCAATGTTATAAGTCTAGATGTTATGTTTATGTCCCACAGCTTCGCCACCTCGTCAACTTATAACTTTAGAGTATAGCGTTATCTTTATCAGTCAACTAAACTGCTTAGACCTACCGGAGCATAGCGTTATCTTTAACGTGCAACGGACGTAAACACAGCACAACAACGTAGCATGGCGACAGCAGACAAAATGAAGCGTACATCATAAAAGCAGACAAGAAAACATATGAAATTAAGAGAGTTTACCAAGTGGCTACACACCTGAGGCCTGTACTACGAAGCGAGATTTGGCGTTAATGAGCTAACTTCAGGTTCAACCCAGGGTTTTCTATACTACGAAGGTGGATCACTTGTGATCGGGTTCAATCGCCGTGGTAACTTCTGCTGAACGCCTAACCTGGTCGGGAGCAGGTTAAGTTGGAGATCAGAGATCAACCGGTGTAAACGCACCACCTACTGACCAATCAATACTCGATAGATAACGGTGTCACCGTTCTTAGAAGATCAGGCAGAGCTCGGTGCACAGAGAGAGAGAGAAAGTTAAAACATTTAGAGACCGACAACACCGTTAGCATTCCCTGATGTGTATATTTATGAAATATATAGATTGTAATGGGAGGGAATTACATATCGGCTCGGCTTCTTGAGCCGTGTGTTGCCAATGCGCACATCAGTTTGAATTTTGTTTTTATATATTTTATTTGCTCTCACGATGGCTTCCCACTGCCAGGGCTGCAACTGAAATACCAGGCTAAAGCAACGACAGTTATGGAAAGTGCACAAGTGTAATTATGGTCAGATCTTGGTCCTGACTGATGGGAAGTGATATTAATAAGCTTTGTGATTTACGCATTTACAGCGTCGGCTATTTTTTTTGCCAGCTTTCCTTCCTGTTTTAGGAAGCAGCGACTGTATTGCGTTTTGCCTGCAAAACCGTGTCTGTGTTATTCATATTTATGTAGAATTATAATGTCCTCTTCTTATGTAAAATATGCGTCTCTGGTAGATGTTTGCGATTGGTCGTGCTGTGCAAACACCGCCTCTTTTATGTGAACGTGCGCGCCGCTGGATTGTGAAACCCTGGGATGACTGAACTAGTTGTTAACTAGCGTCGTGATACAGGTTATGCGGGACCGCGGGTGTTAGGTTAGGTGAAGCCGATCTCGCTTCGTAGTACAGGCCTCGGGTTGAAAGTCGTTACAAACTAAATGAATCTCGCGCTTCCTTTTCACGTAGTAATCACCGGTCGCATGTACTCACAGCACACCCCTCTTAAAGAGGCACTACACTATTGGGCTGCTAAACTGCAAACGTTTCTCCATAAGTGTTAAGTGCAAAGAACTTCACCCAACTATAAAATGCCTCTAACACACACAACACACACACATGCTTCTCTTAACTGTTCACCCCGAGGACTTCTCCTTCCACTCTGCACTGCCGCCAGCCTTCCCTCAGGGATGGAGGGAGCCCACTCACTTTACGGGTGGGAGGTCACGAAGAGGACCATTTTAAGCCTTTCAGTCAGGAGACTGTATGCATGTATGCATCTGTGTGTGTGTGTGTGTGTCTGATGCAGCAAGGGGTAGAAATGGTGTGAAATGTGGATTCCTGGTTATTTCAAATGAAAGGGCACATGACATTTAAAGTACTGTACAGGTTGTGAGATCAGAGCTCTATTAATGTGTCTGGTACAGAAAGAAAAATGAGCAGAAAACATCCTGATAACTTTTATCACCTGATATAATAACAAACCTTCAATCCATTACATTAAAAAGGGCCAGCTGGAGACATATTGGGAGATTTCATTTTTTTCAAAGCATTGTGGTTAAAGGGATTATTTGCTGATTTTCAACCAACTTTGTGTCATAATAATATAATATTAATAACAATGGTCAACTTCCCTTCATCTTACCAGTGCCATGAACTCCCTACTCACAGGGCCAGAGACAAACCTCCAAGTAGGCCTACACGATAAATCGTTATAAAATCACGATCTCGATTTACCCTGTTCACGATTTAATTTTTAAATGACTTTGATTTAAAAAAAAAAAAACACAGTTCAAGGCTTCACCCTAAGCCAATGACAAAGCGAGCGCGAAAGTTCGGAAATAAACCAAATGGATATTGATGAAAACCCAGGTACTAGTGCTGAGAATCAGCCAACCCCTCAGTCCCAAACCGAACTCGTTCCAAAAAAAGGCTTGCATTCGGTGGTGTGGAAGTATTTTGGATTCAAGCAAGACGACCAGGGTCAGTCTGATGTGATTTGCAAGGCATGCTTTGCCCTCGTTGCAGCACCGCAAGGTAACAACACAAATCTTTACCAGCTCCTCAAACGTCACCACAAAGTGCAATATGAAGAAGCCGTACAAGGCAAGAGGTCCGAAAGACGTTTCAGTTAGCCTATTTACAGCCATGTTCAGGGCCATATTCAGCGCAGTGCGTTAAACTTCTATTTTTAGTAACCTACTTGAATGGCCAGTTGAATGTTAATTCTATAAAAGGAAAGCCGTTAAAGAGCGCGCTAAGAAATCATTCTGTTTTTGATACTGTACTTAAATTGGCAATTGACAAACTCCATTTCTCTAGAGACTGAAGCTGCAGCATGTTGATTGACATGTTTTAATGATGTAAAGACATGTTCAAGGAGTTCAGATAGAGCCTGTATCAGGGCCATATTTAGTTCAATGTGTTATATGCACTGATGGGCAGTAACGCGTTAGAAGTAACGCATTACTGTAATCTGATTACTTTTTTCAAGTAACGAGTAAAGTAAGGGATTACAACTGCAAAAACAGCAGGCTGCGTTACTGCGTTACTTAACCGTGATTTTGTTTCGTGAGACAATGACGTATGTGGTAAACACCAACATGTGTAGTGTTGAACAAGAGACAACATGGACCGCGGGAGAGAGCAGGACCATGCAGCGTTTAATGCTTGGAAGTACCGACGATACTTTGAGTTTGACTCAGTTAAAGGTGACAAAAACATCAGCGTCCGCTGTACACTCTGCGTGGGAAGAAAACTTTTATCTACAGCAAAAAATGTCACCTCAAATCTGAGCAAGCACCTAGCAAGCTGGCACAGGAATGTGAAACTCACTGAAAAATACCCTGAACCCCCAACTGACATAACCGCTGCAGCTACATCCAATTCCGACAGGACTTAGTGCCGCTGAACTGAAGAAGCTCGTCGTTGGCTATGTTGTCGAGGACATGCTGCCAATTTCCACTGTTTTTTTCAGGTCGTGCATCATGTTTTTGAAAAGCAACTTAGTAAAGTAACTAATTACTTTTGAAAGTAATCAGTAAAGTAACTGGATTACTTTCTTGGAGAAGTAATCAGTAATCAGTAACTAATTACTATTTCCAAGTAACTTGACCAACACTGGTTATATGTCACTATTTTTGGTAGCCTACTGTACTTAAATGGCCAGTATGTACTTAATTTGATTTATTCATTGAAGCCTCTATTTTTACAGGCTGGTGGGGATGCGCAATGCTCTAGGTGCCAACAAAAAAATCTACTGGTACTGCCAATTTGTTTTGTTTTGTCATGGTTCATGTGAGCAATAAACATTACACTTCGTGAGAAACAAATCGTGGCAGAGAATCGTGATATCAATTCTAAGCTAAAAAATTGTGATTCATATTTTTCCCTGAATCGTGCAGGGCTACCTCCAAGCAATGTTCCCTCTAAGCTGCGCGCCTGCGCAATCGCGCACTGCTCGCACATCTTCAGCGCACAAGAAAATCTATGCAGCGCATAAAATAAAATTCACCATAAACATATTACGAATCTCAGGTTGAAGAGGAACAATGCGGATTCCGTCCTGGTCGTGGAACAACGGACCAGATCTTTACTCTCGCAAGGATCCTGGAGGGAGCCTGGGAGTATGCCCAACCAGTCTACATGTGTTTTGTGGATCTGGAGAAGGCGTATGACCGGGTGCCCCGGGAGATACTGTGGGAGGTGCTGCGGGAGTACAGGGTGAGGGGGTCCCTTCTCAGGGCCATCCAATCTCTGTACGACCAAAGCGAGAACTGTGTCCGGGTTCTCGGCAGTAAGTCGGACTCGTTTCAGGTGAGAGTTGGCCTCCGCCAGGGCTGCGCTTTGTCACCAATCCGGTTTGTAGTATTTATGGACAGGATATCGAGGCGTAGTCGGGGTGGAGAGGGGTTGCAGTTCGGTGGGCTGGGGATCTCATCGCTGCTTTTTGCAGATGATGTGGTCCTGATGGCATCATCGGCCTGTGACCTTCAGCACTCACTGGATCGGTTCGCAGCCGAGTGTGAAGCGGCTGGGATGAGGATCAGCACCTCTAAATCGGAGGCCATGGTTCTCAGCAGGAAACCGATGGAGTGCCTTCTCCAGGTAGGGAATGAGTCCTTACCCCAAGTGAAGGAGTTCAAGTACCTTGGGGTCTTGTTCGCGAGTGAGGGGACAATGGAGCGGGAGATTGGTCGGAGAATCGGCACAGCAGGTGCGGTATTACATTCAATTTATCGCACCGCTAGGACGAAAAGAGAGCTGAGCCAGAAGGCAAAGCTCTCAATCTACCGGTCAGTTTTTGTTCCTACCCTCACCTATGGTCATGAAGGCTGGGTCATGACCGAAAGAACAAGATCCAGGGTACAAGCGGCCGAAATGGGTTTCTCAGGAGGGTAGCTGGCGTCTCCCTTAGAGATAGGGTGAGAAGCTCAGTTATCCGTGAGGAGCTCGGAGTAGAGCCGCTGCTCCTTTGCGTCGAAAGGAGCCAGTTGAGGTGGTTCGGGCATCTGGTAAGGATGCCCCCTGGGCGCCTCCCTAGGGAGGTGTTCCAGGCACGTCCAGCTGGGAGGAGGCCTCGGGGGAGACCCAGGACTAGGTGGAGGGATTATATCTCTAACCTGGCCTGGGAACGCCTCGGGATCCCCCAGTCGGAGCTGGTTAATGTGGCCCGGGAAAGGGAAGTTTGGGGTCCCCTGCTGGAGCTGCTACCCCCGCGACCCGACCCCGGATAAGCGGATGAAGATGGATGGATGGATGGATAAACATATTAATTAATATCTAATATTAGACCAATAATGTGTTTTTCTGTACCATTTTTCAATGTAACGCAGTGAGTGACAGGTGTCCAGCCAATGATACGATACGGTTTACTTACGCTACGCAGCCAATCATAGCATTGATAGTGCTTGCATATGTGCCCTGCCCATACGCGCTGTGCAGGTTAGCTAGCTAACAACAGTGCGGCGGAGTTAAGAGACGCAACCCCTTATCATGGCGAAATGAACGGGCCAGCGACACATCCACTCACTAAGCCAAAGTAAAAAAGAAATGCGGTTCTTTTAGGATGGAATGACTGTCTGAGTATATGCAAATAGAAGAACAAGCGGTGAAACTGGGTGAGATTTTTTCTTTTTCGAGTGAAAAGGTCTACTCTGCAGAACATGCAGCGAAGCCAAAGTAGCAAGTGAGCTTTCGGCGGGAAAAATGTGGACTGAATGGAAGTTGGACTACCTCAAACGTCACATTCAGCAGAAAAGTCATTTGAAAGCTGTTGGAATTGTACGAAGACTCAAGATGGGACAGGAGATTGGTACATTACTGCGGGAGAGCGCAAAAGACCGAGAGAAAAGGAACGAGCTGTCACACAAAACAAAATCTGACCCCGAGCAAGTTAAAGTTCTCATTGACAATATTTTACTTGCCATCAAAATGAATGCATCAATGCTGTCAGTTCAACAAATCCACAATCACATGGAAAAGTATGTAAGTATACCAGAAAGCTGGCGAAGCAAAAACTATGCCTTTGAATTTGTGAACTCAATCAATGAGATGCAGAATGAGACTATGTGCAGTGTTAAAAATGCACCCTGGCATACCCTGATAGTAGATGAGAGCACAGACATATCAGTACACAAAATGCTAGTCATATATATTAAATACAGGGAGGAAAATGATGTTAACTATAAAACTGTGTTTGGTGGCATCATCCAGCTGACAGCATGCACTGCTCAGGATATTGTGCAGGCAATAACTCAGTTTTACTCCAAACATGGACTGGACATGCAGAGAATGGTGATGCTAACCTCCGATGGTGCCTCAGTTATGCTAGGAAAACACAACGGAGTTGCGGCTTTGTTAAAGCGCCAAATACCACACCTAACTGAACAACATTGTGTGGCCCATAGAGAGGACTTGGGCATTGATGATGCCTGGAAAAATGTACCTTTGATGCGAGATGTGGAAACTCTTCTTAGAACTGTGTATTCCACTTTCTCTCGGTCCACTGTGAAGAGATGGAGGATGGAGGACCTAGCAAAGATTCTTGATGAAGATACACTGTCATTCAGGCCTCTGAACGAAGTGCGATGGCTGTCGCGGCACCAAGCTGTCAATGCTGTTCTGAGGAACTACACTGTGCTTAAAGAATTCTGCAAAAGAGAATTCACCGATAACAGAGATCCAGTGGCAAAGTACTGCTACAAAAAGCTGAGTGATTCAAAGATTCAAGGTTACTGTCACTGCTTTGGGTGATGTTTTGGGTGAGCTAGCACAACTCTGCCTCACTTTACAAAGACGCAACCTGACTGTGATGGAAGGACACTGCTTTGCTAGAGCAAAGATTGAGAAGTTGCGTTCCCAATACTTGAAGGAGAAGGATGTACAGTGGAGTGACCGTGTCAAAGAGGCAATGGGGACCTCATCAGCTGATGGCAGAAATACTGGTGAGATTACTCTTTTCATTAGTAAGCTCTGTGATCACATGGATGCTCGTTTTCCAGAGGATGAATTAAAGGAGTGGTCTGTATTTGACATTGAAGCATTGATCTCAGACATCAGTTTTGACTATGGATCAGCAGACATTGCCACACTGGCAAAGAAGTATGAGGCCATTCTCCACCACCCACAGTCTATGGAGGCCATTAACAGTCAATATGCTGAATTCAAGTACATAATGAAGCAAACATTTAAACAGGGGTCAATCAGCACATTCTCAGATATGGTTGCTGCAGCACTTAGATGTGAGGAGCTAAAGGAGATCTCGCAGCTTGTGGATATGTGTGCTACATTTCAAGCTTCCAGTGCAGCTTGTGAAAGAGGATTTAGTTTAATGAATCATATCAAAACAGCATCCAGAAATCGTCTTGAAGTAGCACATTTGGACCAGCTGATGCGCATAAAGTCAAAGCAAGAAGCAGACGAAGCCATCAACCTGGACAAAGTGTACAACCATTGGAGAAGTGAGAAGGACAGACGTGAAAAATAAGGTAAAATTAAAGTCAAATTTGTGCATATTCTAGTGACATTTATTAAGATTTTTTATTTATGGATATTAATCATTAAATGCTGTTACTACTAGATAATTTATGGGTAGTAGAAATGCTAATAAAAAAACTGTGTAATTAGATATTTTACAGACAAAGAGTTACAGGAATTTACACTGTATCACAAGCTACAGCACGTCATTGAGCAAAATGTGAATGTTTTAATGTGAACAAAATGTTATGTCTGAAAGGTGTATATGTCTCATTTCTTCCAGAACAGGACCTTCAGCCAGGCCACAACTGGACCACACCCAGGCCAAAGCATGACTCTTCCTATGGCCAAAGCAGGACTCTTCCTGTGGCCAAAGCAGGACTCTTCCTATGGCCAACACATCTCATGAACAACAAGATTTTTGTCTTTTTCATTTTAAGTGGGCCAAATCGCTTATATTAAAAGTAAACTAATGAAAATTGCTGCTGTAATTTGATTATTTTAATAAGCCATGTAACTTGCTATGATCCAAGGTTTTGAACAGGTGTGATACTGGTGTGTGGCCACAGCGTGCACATCTGATGTTGCTCACAGTGGTCCTCAGTGTGCTCAGGGAGCTTGTGTGTATGCCCAGACACATGAAAAATTAGAGGAAACATTGCCTCCAAGTGACGCGTTTGACCCAAAACAAGGTATTTCCTAGGGCCTACTGCTTGAACTTGAGACTGGACTTCCACATACAGAAGGAGTATTGAAGAATAAATAACAGCCCCCCCCCTCCCCCTCTCTATTTCTGAAACTCAGACCAAACTCTGATTAAACTGTAAAACTTAGCAGTGCTGATCACATATAAACCAAGGTTGGTAACTGTGTATTGTCAATTTCTTGCCTAACATATTTTCAGAAGATATTTCAGCTTACTGTTGACCTGTTATACGGGTTTGTTTTGTTACCAGCCAGCTGTCATTCTGTGTCGATATGGAAAAGCTTGACGAGGTCGCATTACCCCATCAGTGGGAGTGGTTATTGGTACGGTGCAGTTTTCTACTTTTTGAGCGAAAGGGAACATCACAGCTTCTTTTCTGTTTTCTCTGGACATGTAGCACCAATTTCAAAAAAACGTTTGTGCCATTCTTTAAGCATAGACAGCTCAGTTTTATGAAAAGACCCTCTTTCCAGCAGTAAAATACTTCTTTAACTATAAGCTGAGTCATAAATGACAGAATGAACTGTCAGTAACCACTTCTCAGACTGTCAGGAGAGGGAACACTGCATTAAATGACCTTTTCATATTGGCCGGGATAAGGAGTGCTTTCACTTAGTGCTGCTGGGGGAGGCGAGGGATACACATCTCTGAGTACCTCCAGAGACACAGCGCATCGGCGTAAGGACCAGTGTACACCACAGGTGGAACACTCAGTAGACTGTTTACTTTGTGGAGCTCACAGTGCAATCAACCTCTCCTTTATAGTTCTGGATGTCAGCAGAATTTATTTTTACCCCGGCCTTTATAAAGACCTGGTGTGCTACAGATATAAATTTAGCTTACTGTGTCAAGGATAAAGTCATTAGTGGGTTGCCTTCTAATTAAATGGTTATGTCACCTAAATTATATAAAATAATACATATTTTCTCACTTACCTCTTGTGGTATGTAGCCATGCAGACGGTTTTACTTTTATTCACCCAGGTTTTAAGACAAGAGGATCAATGAAAGAAGATCCACATAAAAAAAAAAAAATGTTTCTATACTAAACAAACACGGATGTCATCCAGTTCTGCGTTCTCAGAGGGCAACTTTGTACTTTTCATTAGAGCAATGTAAATGTCCTTTTGATTGTGACATTCCACTGAGGCTGTCATCATGGTAATTAGAAAGATATTCATGATAATTGAAATCATTTTCAGACTTAAACATGTCAACAACTATTGAGTGAATTGCCATCAGATGTTGTCCAAACATTAACGCTCCCCATCAGGGTGAACTGCATTCATTTTGGTGATCCAAACTTATATACTGTTTTTATGTGGTACCAAAAGTTCCACCTGTCTCAAAATGTATTTATATTTAATATGGAGTTCATTTTTTCTTCATCTAGTTTCTACAGAGCACATACATAATTGAACACTTGGCTCATCATATTTTGCAAGATGACCAGTTGTTAACCACTCATACAGTATGCACATGATTTAGCTTTATTTGTGAAATGAAGTCATTTTTTTATGTGATGTGCTCTCACTAACAATGACAAGCATGCAACTGGTACCCATAATCCCTCATGCACGACAAGCCAATTACCCAAACCATATGCAAAAAGTTAATTGATGAATATTTGAAATCTAAAGAAGATGCTATACTTGACATATAATGCTCTTAAATCTGACTCAAAATTTCAACTGTAACTAAAAGTGTGCTTTACATAACATACATGGTGCCATTCATTTTCACATTGATCTACTTCAGCCAGCGACTTGCAGAGAACATCCCACACATTCTTGAAGAAGCAAAGCATCTCTCGCTCAGAGTAATTGAGATGTTTGTGACCAACAGAGACGCTGTGAACTGTACCACCTCAGGGTAGGAGTGGTGGTTGAGTGGACAGATGTGATTGTCTGAGAGACTGATCGTGCATCTGTATGCAGTAAAACTCGTTCAGTCTGTTTGCCAGGTGCATAAACAGATGCACGATCAGTGATATTAAATGATTTATCAGCTGGTAGAGATTTTTAAGAGCAATGTTGCAAGCAGACATCTTTCAAGCAATATATACAGGATTTCTGCCTTAATGCCTCAGATGTCAATTTAGTAGTAGAGTGTCAGTGTGTGTGTCTTACCTCATCACAGTTGAGTGGCGGACATCTTAACTGGCATAGTTTCTTCCCGTTCACACAGCGACATGTCATACAGCCTTCATCCCACTCTGATCCGGCCTGGCTCACGCAAACAAAAACACACACAATGTTAATATTTACTAGACTTTAGAAATGCAGGAATTATGAAGATTCCTCAACAGCCTGTTAGTCTGTTAGTTCAACTGTTCAGGTTTGACAAAGTGCAACTCGTCATAGCACATGATAAAGCTCTGCCTGCACTTTTGTGCATCGTTTAGGTTATGGAGGTGTAGGTTATGATGCTGTAATCATAACAAAAAATAATACAGATTACATTATGTATTTTCTGTGTGTGTTAGCTACTGGAATCATTAACAGTGCCCGGTTTTTACCCGCACAAAGGCACCAACTAGGGAGTGCCTTTGTGGCTCACACTGAGACATTTGGCTTAATAGTCATGAGGTAGTTAATTAGAAAACCATAGAGGGTCTTTATATTGACATTAGTCATCATCAGCTGACAGACAGTGAGAGAGAAACAGTGTAGACAGGCAGAAAGAAAGAAAGAGACAGATAGGAAGAATGACTGAGAGGGGTAGATGAAGGAAGAGAAAGAAAGAAAGAAAGAAAGAAAGAAAGAAAGAAAGAAAGAAAGAAAGAAAGAAAGAAAGAAAGAAAGAAAGAGGAAGACTGAGGGAGAATGGGGATGAAAGCGAGGGATTGAACACAAATCCTGTAATGAAATCACAAGAGGTACTAGTGAGGAATAAAACAGATGTATGGGAGGAGAAATAAAAAACAAAGAGAGAATAAAAGGCCTGAAGAAGATCAAGAGGGGGATGTGACCTCTTGTCAGTGTATGATTAACTCTTATAATCCTATAATATCCCTTCCTTCATAAATAATTTCTGGCAGGCTTGCCACCAGGCCTTACGCCACCTCCTACATAATTGATTAGGCTGAGAGTTGGAAAGGCACTGTGTTGTAATGTGGCCCTTGGGGCATGTCACTCATCTTCTAATGGGCCCTTCTTTATGAGTAAATAACACAATGAGAGTGAATTGGAGGGAACGTAAACACCATGGTAATGGTAAGGTTCAGATGCGCGACACAATGAGGCAGACACAATGAGTACAAGCTGCAGCAGATGTTAGCTGGGCAGCAGATGTGTGTGTGTGTGTGTGTGTGTGTGTGTGTGTGTGTGTGTGTGTGTGTGTGTGTGTGTGTGTGTGTGTGTGTGTGTGTGTGTGTGTGTGTGTGTGTGTGTACCTCCCGCAGGTTGCCCTGGTCATGGCAGGGACAGAGGGCGGGGATGACACAAACCCCCTCAGTGTTGCGGTAAAGCCCCTCCCCACACACGCAGCCCTCGACAGAGCGGCTGCAGTTGACAGGAGAGGAGGAGTAAATGTCTTGGCAGCTCCTCTCGCACAGCGGGGCCTCCTCCGACGCGCTCCTCTTCCACTGCTCCCCGTCAGGACACGCTACAGGGGAAGAGGAGAGGGAAAGGAGTGAGATAAGTGTAAGAGGAGAGAAGATGAGACAGAAAGATGGTAGGATGGTATTCAATTCAATTTTATTTATAGTATCAAATCATAACAAGAGTTATCACGAGACACTTTACAGAGTAGGTCTAGACCACACTCTATACTTTACAAAGTCCCAACAATTCTAGTAATTCCCCCAAGAGCATGCATTTAGTGCGACAGTGGCGGAAAAAAACTTCCTTTTAGGGAGA
This sequence comes from Sander vitreus, assembly GCF_031162955.1. NCBI lineage: Eukaryota > Metazoa > Chordata > Actinopteri > Perciformes > Percidae > Sander > Sander vitreus. The sequence goes on along the minus strand of NC_135876.1, from coordinate 1,570,840 downwards.
AAACTCGGCCAGACCCAGGCTCTTGGTAGGTGGTGTCTGACGGTGCCGGTATGGAGGATATATTTATTGATAATTCAAATTGAAAGTCCAAAGAGGAGGAGGATAACAGGCCCTGCTGGTCAAATCATGAGAGATATAAACCTAATCTCTTATGAAGATATGAGGGGCTGCACTTTTCGACACTCTGCTCCCCATCATCTTTTTAACTCTTTCTCCCCCCGCTAGTTTAAGATGGTATCACCTGTTTACGAAACAAAACCCCAGTAATGGCCTTTGTAGGCTGTGATTAATGTGACTGTCACTCAGTTATTTGAGCCAACTGTTGCAGCAGCTGCTACTAGCTACAGATAGGTTGACATATCTATCATGGTCCTGACAGTTCAACCACTGATTATTGTTGCTGATGCTTTCAATGCTAGAACCGAGGGGCCTATAAAGTGCAAGAAATGCATTCAGTAAGAACAGCTGTGACGGAGAATCACTCACCATCACAGAACTTGGAGGTACAGTTGAACACTCCTTTTTGGCACACACTGGAGAAAGAAGAATCAGGTGAGTGAAATAATATGAGGGGAAACCTCATTGAACACGGAGATACCAAAGCAAGCATCATATCACACAGCTGAGCCCATCAGAATATATCAAATGAGTATCATCACACTGTGAGGGAGATGAGATGACTTACGGCATGTCTGCTGCATGTCAGACTATCTATTACAGCAGATATCATTGTATCAAACCAGATTGTTGTTGACTGTACAGTTTGACAGAGACAGTGAAACTCAACTCTGCCAATGCTCCGTAACACTTTCAGAAATTGACTCTGAGATGATTTGAGTAGCATTTTTTTATATCAAAATATCATTGTCAAGTTATTTGGGATATCTTGGTACATTTATGGTGAATAAATTAGACCGTGGTCAACTTGACAGTGGTACTGCTTGTACTAGGGTTTCTTAAAGTTAAAACAACACATTCCATAACGCCCTGAGCATTTTGTTACTACTAACCTTTGGTCGAAGGCTTTCACTTTTACTTGAATACATATGTTGTTTTTATAGGAGTTTAAATTGTTCTACCATCTCCAAAGACATATTTAGGTTTTGTGCTGTAAAACTCTTTGATTGGAGATCAGGTAGATGGGTGCACAAAGTGTCTGACTTTTATTCTGTTTTTTTGCATCCCATCTCCTACAAACAATTCATCTAATCTAAAGTGTTCTAATTGCCTACCTTAACCAAACTAGAATCAGACAACATGTAAACTCTTTCAACAGTCATATAGGTTGTTTCAGAAGGCCTTGACATAAAAGCTGTTAAGATGTTAGGACCTTTTTGGCTCATACATAATGTTACATTCTTAACAATGATTACTATGATGATGACGTTTTTCAGTGACATACAAATGTTTCACATGGGCTTTAAATGTCTATCACTGACATATATTTATATATATTGAAAGTATCAAAATGATTGCAAAGTGATGGTTGTGTATGAGCGATGCATGCTTGATGCATGTTGCATCTTTCATTTATTATCATATAGTAATTGCTATCTTGGAAATAATAATAATAAATAAACATTATGGTCATATACTGTACAAAGAGATTAAAAATAAAAGAATCAGACTCAAATCACTCTAATATGAAGAGACAAAACTAAGAATTAATTTCATGAATATGTGAGTATATGACCAGGCCAAAATCCTACAGGACAGTCTGGCTGCTCACAACACAGCTGGCTGAAATAAATAGTTACCGTGACAGTCGGCAGGGACAGCGGTGAACAGGGACAGTCAGTGTGGGGGACACAGGAGCCTTCATGCAACACCTATGAGGGAAACAGTCAGACTAGAAAAATCAGATCGTATCGGGGGTAAAATAAAATTCTATCACAGCAATCCAACTACACGCAAACACACACCCCTACATCCCCACACACACATGCGTGTTCAGACCTGTTCAGGAGGGCAGTGGCACCCAGGGGTGCAGGCTCCAACTGAAAATATCACTCATTAAGCTTCTTATGAGTTGCATGGCAACCACAGGAGTTATATTGCTTGGTAGAAATAAAGTACATAAATGTGCTCAATTTACAATTTCAATGATGTGTGTGTTTTTGTTACCAGGCAGGCAGCTTTTGGTGTTACAGACGGTGTGCTGTTCCAGTGGTCCAACACAGGGCATCCCACCAGGCTCTGGCTCTCTAAGGACCGTCTTGTTCCGCATTGACAACCCGAGGCGGGCAGGAAAGATTGTAGCCGATCCCGGTCACCCCGGAAACAAACTGTTTGGACCCCTCCCCTCTGGCAGGAAGCTGCGGCCCATCAGGCCCAAAACCACACACCATAAACACAATGCTTAACACAGACAATGCTTAAACTACTAAAACAGCTATTTTGTATATATTTGTCTCTGTTTCTTTTCTGTTCCTGTATTTATTGTTTATTCTTATTAATGCCCTCCATGGAGTCTATGGCTTATTATGTTTGTTTGTATGTATGGACCAATCACCAAACCAAATTCCTTGTAGGGTAACCACTGTGGCAATAAACTCCTTTCTGACGGTCTAACTAGGATGATGTACAAATGTTGGGATATTGTCAAATATGCATGTTAGTACTTGTTCCAAGTCAAACCTGGACATGATGGCAGATCACAGTTCTCTGTCTGCATGGTGTCATCACAGGAAGGACCGCCCTCTGTATCCTGGCAAAGGCGTATCCTTGTCATCTGGCCACGCCCACAGGAAGCTGAGCAGGAGCTCCATGGGTTCCATGGCTCATACACCGGACACTGAAGCTTGGTGCACACCAGTGTGCCGTTCTCACACACACTGCAGATGAAGGGGTGTTTCGAGAGGTGAGATAACAGCTGATCTCATGCTGGCAAAGTAAGCTAGTATTCAAGTATTACAGACCTGAACAGGCTGTAAAGTCTGCTCTTAATGTTAGACATCCTCTACTAATATTACAGTTCAATTTGGATGCACTATTCTACAAACTCAAAATTGTAATCTTGACATTTCACATCAAATAATAAAATTCACACAAATCTGTTCTCACCAGGTGTTACAGTCCATGGAAAACTCCTCTTTAGGCATGAACTCCAGTGTCCCGTTGCCTGATGGGATACCACAGCGACACTCTGTAACTGACACACAGTGGCCGTCCTGCAACAACTGTCCCTCTGGACACCGACAGCCTGAGAAATTAAAGAATAAAGTAGCACAATGAAAGAGATTAAAAAATAGAGAAACAGATATGTTGGTGGCCGATCCAGTAATCAAACAGTCTTCTAAGGTACTGTTCAAGTTAAAAGTCAAAGATCACCTGGGTGACAGGCTTCTTGGAGACACTGCACATGCTCCCATAAGTCAGTGCAGCTACGAGGACATTGATTGGCACAGCTCTCTTGGTAGGTCCCCCCCCCCCCCATCCTCACAGCGCTCACCTAGGAAACAAGGAAAATCTTTCACACTTTTCATAAATAAAGTGGTAAGAAAAGCTTACTGCATGTGTCACAGAAAGTGAGGTACTTTCTTGGCAATATAGGATCTGATCCACAACATGGCACCTCCTTACCTGTCTGGCCTCCTCCACAACTACACCCCTACCCATACTTTCCATTCTTCCTCCTCAATGCTCCTCATCACACCTCCTGCTGTCTTCCATGGGGTCCAGATGTGTCACCTTTTACAGCACTTCTGAGTTTGCAGGTATGAATTAAGACCTCTGTGGTCTTCTGGGACAGGTCTGCTTACTATCCCCAGGGCCATAACTAAACATAGAGAAGTTTGAGTTTGTAAGCACGTAATACCTGGAACAAACTCTCACAAGACACTATTACATTAAATTCTGAGCTATTTAGTCATATTTCTCACTGGAGTGTAATTGTAGTGTAAATTATTTCTTCAATTTGTTCTGTTTTATTTAATTTGAGCTTATATTTATCTTTTATTTTATTCTTTAAAAATCCATTTTAGATGTGTATATTGGCTCATGTATCTCATACAACTTGTCCTAACACCTTTTTATGTCTTATGTAAACACTTTGGATTCCGTTGTTGTACAAATAAATTTACTTTGCATTGTATTCCACCCAAATTTTGGCATGCAAGTATTTCCTTCTCCTCCCAAGATAAAGCCATGCTAGAGTCACTTCCTCATAACTCACTCTCTCACCCGATATGTGATTCATTCTTTCTATGGTGGTCTAGTTCTGAGTAGTTCACTGCGTTTGAGTCTGCATACAATCTGTTGATGGGATCAAAGTATCAAACTGCTGCACTTTGGAGTTAAAGGAGCAACTGGAGCTTGACTGAGGAACTGACTGGATTTCTGGACTGAGATAAACGATTCATTCGGTTCCTCTGTGAATAACCATGCTATTGCCACTGAAAACTCCTGCTTGGGAGGTGCTGTTCTGGAGGAAGGAAAAGGGCAGACATGGAGAACAGGGAGTCCACTCCGACCACTCGCCGATGATGACTAAAAGAAAGAAAAAGCAGGGTGACAGGATTATGGAACTATTCCACCAGGACCCCTATAAATGACTCTCACTGTCCTGCGTTCTTACCTTCACACTCTCTAATGTCACACTGAAAAGTTCCACCATGGCAAAGGCTGGAGGACAGAACAGCCAACAAACAGATTATAATCACAATATGTCAAACTGAGTCATAGACAGTATATCCCAGACAAACAGAGAGAAAACAACAAGTGGATGAAAAGAGAAATTGCAGAGAATGAAGAGATGCAGCAGAGGCAGAAAGACCATGGTAGCTAATACCTAATACTGCATTTATCCAATTTTATGTACAAAACAAACCACAGTTATTTAGTATATAAGTGTTTCTCAAACGTTTCTGTATTGTAAGAGTTAAAAACTAATTTGGTGTAACAGACAGACTGATACAGAAAACATAAGGCCCTCTGCCATAGCTCCATGGGTTTTTAACAGCCAGTGTCTAACCAGGTACTGCAGCCTATGGTGACCGTGGCGCCCTGAGGGACAGTGACAGGTGTGAGCTGTTTTCAGTTCTACTGAATGCTGCTATCAGAGAGGATTTTTTGCAATCAATAAAACTGGAAGTTCCAAAAACGGCCAAAAAACACTACAAAAGTTGTCTGTACAACTCCTATGAAAGGGATGTTTTAACAACAATATGTAACAGTATAATTGACTAATTCATGCCAGTAGCAGCCAGGCGTACACTCCCTGACGCCTAAACACAGATCTCCTTGGCCCTGAAGTGCACACTGCTTCTCACAGGGCGCACCACATGCTGAGTACACAAATGGGGCTTCACAATCTAAAAACATGAAGAAAAAACATGAAGTAGGTTATGAACACTATCAATATGTACAAAATGAAACACACAGAAACAAACATACACACCAACATGGTTGTAACTCACCATCACATTGACTGAGACTGCATGTCCTGCTCTCTGTTTCAATAGGAGTGCACTGCTGTCCCCTGGTGGCTGGGGAGAGAGCTACACGGTAGCGCTGCTGCCTCTGAGATACACACGAGCACTGGGACCAAACACTCCACTGCGACATGGGACAGCCTGCAGAAGAAGACAAGTCAACCAATCTGTCACTAAATCACTGAGAATCTGTGAAGCAGCGCTTGAAGTTGGACTCATGTGACTCAGAGTTGGTCCCAGTGAGTCTACTGCTAAGTTAATCAGTGTATAATGGATCTATTTATTAACCAAACATTAGGATTATCCTCTTTTACAATCAATATAAAGATCTTCTTACTGGCATCAACTACTAAAGTATAGTTAAACTGCATTAATCAATTGTCAAATTCAGCTAAGAACAGGGCTGGAAAATATATCTATCTATTAATCTATCTATTGAATTATTGAGTAGCAAACCAAAATAAATGTAGTCATGAAAATACATATAATCTCTAGCTCATATAAATTCAGAACAGTTACAGCATTCTATGATATTCATCCACAAACCAATCTTTCAGTCAGCACACACAAGGAAAGATTGTGGACTAATGTATTTAAAAACATTTGTTATTGATGTAAATATATGAATGAGATTCAAGTTTTTGGTACATATTGTCCAGCCTTAAAATAAATACATGATCTCACTTCCTGACATTTAAATATAATATTAACTGTCTGCAACACACACTGCTCTTTTTTATGAATGTCTCATTGTGTAGCCTTAGGAGAAAGAGGTGCACACACACTAAAGATTGTTCATTAAGTACAATAATGACCTTTCAATATTCCGTCTTCAGTGATAATATTCAACATGTGACCAAGAGGGTCGATATATAGACTTCACCTGACTCAACCTAGGTGTGTGGATCAAACCAGGTCCAACTCATTACTTATGTCAACATATCATGTACACATCTAATTATTCACATTATCATCTAGTGAGTTTGGTTACTCATGTGTACCGCTGTTTGTTTATGTCTTGTAATTTATCGTTAACTTGTTTATAGAAGAGAGACCGATCCTCTCTTAAGCTGCAGACACACAGACCAGACGGCCGACCCTCGGCAGAAAAGCCATTGTGACTGATCAATCTCCCCGAGTTGGTCCAAAAAATGCCTCGGAACACATCAAAGAGACGAGACGTAATACGTCTCCATAACAGCAGGAGGCGCTAATCTGTATTGTCGTCAAAAAATGAAAACCGGCAGCTATTTAATAAATTCAAAGACAGACTGTCATAGCGGCTTGTTCAGAATACGTTCTCAAAATACGAAACGTGTTTCTGAAAACATTTGAAGAGAGAAATAGGCCGTGCAGTTGCTGAATCTGTCTTCATTTCAGATCAACAAAGATCAGATTAAAAGATTTTCGTCAGATTTTGAGAGACTCTAGTCATTCCGCTCACTGTTTCCGGGTTAGCACTCTACCAATCAGATGGGTCATTTGAGTCTGACTGCCGGCAGTGCCCACCTCGCCAATTATACATTTCAAATCGGCCAAAATGAAGTCTGACGGCCCCTCGGTTGGACGACGGCACGGAACACACGGAACAGACTCGAGTCACTGACCTCACCAGACTGTCCAACAGCCGATTATCAGCTCGGTGTGTCTCGGGCTTAAGTCTGAACAGGTTTATGACTATAGTACCATATGTTTTCAGATCTTAGTAAGACATAGCCTACCATATTAGTTATATTTACTAGGTTCTTTCTTTCAGGGGGTTAAGCATTTGATTGCCCCCCAATGATAGATGTGGAATTAATATCTCTGTTTCCTTCTCCGGGAACCATCACCTTATCGTGGTGGAGAGGTTTGTGTGTCCCTATGAACCTGAGGGCTGTGTTGTCTGGAGCTTTGTGCTCCTGGTAGGGTCTCCCAAGGCAAAGTGGTCTCAGGTGAGGGGCCAGACAAAGAATGGTTCAAAAATCCTATGAAAAATCGAGGAAGGGATGAAGTGACCCTGCCCGGAGGAAGCCCGGGGCCCCCGTCTGGAGCCAGGCCCAGATGGAGGGCTCGTCAGCGAGCGTCTGGTGGCCGGGTTTGCCACGGAGCCCGGCCGGGCACAGCCCGAAAAAGCTACGTGGCGGACATCCCTCCATCCCATGGGCCCACCACCTGTGGGAGGAACCGCTGGGGTCGGGTGCGCTGCCACATGGGTGGCAGTGAAGGTCAGGGGCCTCGACGGACCAGACCCGGGCAGCAGAGGCTGGCTCTGGGGACGTGGAATGTCACCTCTCTGTGGGGGGAAGGAGCCGGAACTTGTGCGGGAGGTGGAGCGCTACCGGTTAGATCTGGTGGGGCTTACCTCTACGCACAGTCTTGGTTCTGGAACCATACTCCTGGATAGGGGTTGGACTCTTTTCTTCTCCGGAGTTGCCCAGGGTGTGAGGCGCCGGGCGGGTGTGGGGATACTCACAAGCCCCCGGGCTGAGCGCCGCTACGTTGGAGTTTAACCCGGTGGACGAGAGGGTCGCCTCCCCTACGCCTGCGGGTTGTGGGGGGAAAACTCTGACTGTTGTTTGTGCATATGCACCAAACAAGAGTTCAGAGTATTCGGCCTTCTTGGAGACCTTGAGTGGAGTCCTGCATGGGGCTCCAGTCGGGGACTCCATAGTTCTGCTGGGGGGACTTCAACGCGCACGTGGGTAATGATGGAGACACATGGAGAGGCGTGATTGGGAGGAACGGCCTCCCTGATCTAAACCAGAGTGGTTGTTTGTTGTTGGACTTCTGTGCTAGTCATGGATTGTCTATAACGAACACCATGTTCGAACATAGGGATGCTCATAAGTGTACTTGGTACCAGAGCACCCTAGGCCAAAGGTCAATGATCGATTTTATAATCGTTTCATCTGATCTGAGGCCATATGTTTTGGACACTCGGGTGAAGAGAGGGGCGGAGCTGTCAACCGATCACCATCTGGTGGTGAGTTGGGTCAGGGGTGGGGGAAGACTCTGGACAGACCTGGTAAGCCCAAACGGGTAGTGCGGGTAAATTGGGAACGTCTGGAGGAGGCCCCTGTCCGACAGACTTTCAACTCACACCTCCGGGCGGAGCTTTTCGTGCATCCCTGTGGAGGCTGGGGGCATTGAACCCGAGTGGACAATGTTCAAAGTTTCCATTGCTGAAGCTGCGGTGAGGAGCTGTGGTCTTAGGGTCTTAGGTGCCTCAAGGGGCGGTAACCCACGAACACCGTGGTGGACACCGGTGGTCAGGGAAGCCGTCCGATTGAAGAAGGAGTCTTTCCGGGATATGTTATCCCAGACGACTCCGGAGGCAGCTGCAAGGTACCGAAGGGCTCGAAGGGCTGCAGCCTCTGCCGTGAAAGAGGCAAAGCAGCGTGTGTGGGAGAAGTTCGAGAAGACATGGAGAAGGACTTTCGGTCGGCACCAAGGTACTTCTGGAAAACCGCTCGCCACCTCAGGAGGGGGGAAGCGAGGGAACCATCCAAGCTGTGTACAGTAAGGATGGGACGCTGTTGACCTCAACTGAGGAGGTAATAGGGCGGTGGAAGGAGCACTTTGAGGAACTCCTAACCCGACTAATACGCCTCTATGGTAGAGGCAGAGCTGGAGGATGAGGGGGGGATTGGCATCAATTTCCCTGGTGGAGGTTGCTGAGGTAGTTAAACAACTCCACAGTGGCAAAGCCCCAGGAATTGATGAGATCCGTCCAGAAATGCTTAAAGCTCTGGGTGTGGAGGGGTTGTCTTGCTGACACGCCTTCAACATTGCGTGAAGTCTGGGACGGTGCCTAAGGAGTGGCAGACCGGGGTGGTGGTTCCCTTTAAAAAAGGGGGACCAGAGGGTGTGTGCCAATTACAGGGGTATCACACTTCTCAGCCTCCCGGTAAAGTCTACTCCAAGGTGCTGGAAAGGAGGGTTCGGTCGATAGTCGAATCTCAGGTTGAAGAGGAACAATGCGGATTCCGCCCTGGTCGTGGGAACAACGGACCAGATCTTTACTCTCGCAAGGATCCTGGAGGGAGCCTGGGAGTATGCCCAACCAGTCTACATGTGTTTTGTGGATCTGGAGAAGGCGTATGACCGGGTGCCCCGGGAGATACTGTGGGAGGTGCTGCGGGAGTACGGGGTGAGGGGGTCCCTTCTCAGGGCCATCCACCCTCTGTACGACCAAAGCGAGAGCTGTGTCCGGTTCTCGGCAGTAAGTCGGACTCGCTTTCAGGTGAGAGTTGGCCTCCGCCAGGGCTGCGCTTTGTCACCAATCCTGTTTGTAGTATTTATGGACAGGATATCGAGGCGTAGTCGGGGTGGAGAGGGGTTGCAGTTCGGTGGGCTGGGGATCTCATCGCTGCTTTTTTGCAGATGATGTGGTCCTGATGGCATCATCGGCCTGTGACCTTCAGCACTCACTGGATCGGTTCGCAGCCGAGTGTGAAGCGGCTGGGATGAGGATCAGCACCTCTAAATCGGAGGCCATGGTTCTCAGCAGGAAACCGATGGAGTGCCTTCTCCAGGTAGGGAATGAGTCCTTACCCCAAGTGAAGGAGTTCAAGTACCTTGGGGTCTTGTTCACGAGTGAGGGGACAATGGAGCGGGAGATTGGTCGGAGAATCGGCACAGCAGGTGCGGTATTACATTCAATTTATCGCACCGTTAGACGAAAAGAGAGCTGAGCCAGAAGGCAAAGCTCTCAATCTACCGGTCAGTTTTTGTTCCTACCCTCACCTATGGTCATGAAGGCTGGGTCATGACCGAAAGAACAAGATCCAGGGTACAAGCGGCCGAAATGGGTTTCCTCAGGAGGGTAGCTGGCGTCTCCCTTAGAGATAGGGTGAGAAGCTCAGTTATCCGTGAGGAGCTCGGAGTAGAGCCGCTGCTCCTTTGCGTCGAAAGGAGCCAGTTGAGGTGGTTCGGGCATCTGGTAAGGATGCCCCCTGGGCGCCTCCCTAGGGAGGTGTTCCAGGCACGTCCAGCTGGGAGGAGGCCTCGGGGGAGACCCAGGACTAGGTGGAGGGATTATATCTCTAACCTGGCCTGGGAACGCCTCGGGATCCCCCAGTCGGAGCTGGTTAATGTGGCCCGGGAAAGGGAAGTTTGGGGTCCCCTGCTGGAGCTGCTACCCCCGCGACCCGACCCCGGATAAGCGGATGAAGATGGATGGATGGATGGATATCTCTGTTTCCTGTGTAAATCATTTGATGTGTATATATTGATGCAAGTGATGGGCTCAGCCTGGGATTCACATCTGGGCTAAAGTCTAAATAAGAACCTTCTTGATCATGTTGAATATTACCTGATGAAGACGTAATACCAAAACCTTGTTTGTTGGTTTGTTTGTCTGTCAACAGTATTACGGAAAGCTACTAGCCAGATTTTCATTAAACTTGGTGGAAGGGTAAAAATTCACACTGCATTGACATTGTAAAATAGGACATTGCTTTCTTAGGACATGGCCCTCTCAGAGTGCCGTTCTGGTTTGTCTTAATAAATCGTAGAAGTTAGGTACTTCATGAACTCGTTGTGTTGTCTTCACCAATTAAACTCCCCACTGGAGTTTCTGAAGGACTGGAGTGATGTGATCACGGGAACGGGTGTGGGTGAGGAGATGGGCAGCAGAGTTTTGGATGTATTGGAGTTTATTTAAGGCTTTTGCAGGTGAACCATAGAGGATGTTGTTGCAGTAGTCAACTCTGGAAGTGATGAAGGTAGGCCCGTCACGATAACAAATTTTGCTGGACGATAAATTTCCCCAGAAATTATTGCAATAAACTATAATATTGTCGTTCTGAGACTATTTTCATCTAATATAATGATAACGGCATAATAATGCAGGTACACCTTTTCAAAGTTCAATTAACTTTTATTTCTAAAAAAATATTTAACACTGGAACTGGAAGACATTTTAAATATCCACAATAAATGAACAAAAACAATAAATAAAATGGACTGAGAGTCTCTGTTAACAAATAATGCACTGGAATAAAAACCAAACAATCAAAAACAATAAATAAAATGGAAATTTTTCCAGCCGCAATAATTTCCATTGTAATTTCCAAGTTATGGGTGTTCTTTGTGAGGAATTTCGGGCCGATGAGTATCAAGTTGGATTTATTTTTAGGTTTGAATATTGGTGAGGCAGTTGGTCAGGGTGGAGGATATAGTTGTGGTGATGGATTTGGTAGAGATGTAGATCTGGACATCATCGACATAGCAGTGGAAGTGAAGACCATGTTTGCGTATGATATTTCCGAGTGGCAGGATGTAAAGGATGAAAAGGAGAGGATCAAGCACCTAACCTTGGGGGACGCCTTGTGATAGAGGAGCAATGGAGGAGGTGCAGTTGTTGATGTGTATGAACTGTTGTCTGTGCGGTGCCACTGATGTTGCAGTAGGTTTCCAGTCGGGACAGGAAGATGGAGTGGTTGATGGTGTCGAAGGCTGCAGTGAGGTCAAGCATGATAAGAATGGTGAGGTTGCCAGAGTCAGCGGAGAGGAGTAGGTCATTGGTGACTTTGAGGAGGGCTGTTTCAGTGCTGTTTTGTGAGCGGAATCCAGATTGAAATGGTTCAAACAGGTTATTGGAGGAGAGGTGGGTTTTAATTTGGGAGGCGACAACACGGTCCAGGATTTTTGATAGGAAAGGAAGGTTGGATATGGGTCGGAAGTTGGACATGGTTTCTGGGTTCAGACCAGGTTCCTTGAGGATGGTGGTGACTGATGCAAGCTTGAGTGTTGTGGGGACTGATCCGGAACTGAGAGAGGAATTGATGATTGTAGTGATGAGCGGGGCGATGGATGGTAGACAGGTCTTAATGAAAGCTGATGGGATGGGATCAAGGCTGCAGGTGGAGCTGTTCATTATCTGTGGTAAAATGTAAAAGCTCCACAGGGGACAGCAGAGAGAAATGAGAGAGTTACTGAGAGTATAGAGTGGGGTTGGCAGGTGTGGTGGTTGAAGGAGCAGGGGAGGTGGTCAAGTTGTTGTAAAATGGTGTTGGTTTTGGATTGAAAAAATGAGAGAAAAGAGTTGCATTTGTCCACTGTAAAGACTGTATAAATGTTGTCAGGGGGGTTAAGAAGTTTGTTTATTGTAGAGAAGAGAGTCTTGGGTTGTTGGAGCCGGAGTGTATGAGCTGTGAGTGGTAGTAGGACCAGGCAGTGTTTAGGGCATTTTTGTATTGGTGAAGGTAGTCGGTATATGCATGGAGGTGAACTGTTAAATTGGTTTTATTGTAGAGTCTTTCCAGCTGATGTTTGCGGGACTTCATTTGGTGAAGTTCAGGAGTGTACCAGGGGGCTGAGTGTGTGAAGGAGACAGTTTTAGTAATGATGGGAGCCAGTAGGTCGAGACAGGAGGACAGAGTGTTGTTGTAGTAGTCCACAAGGTGGGTTGGATCATCAGCCACTGAGGGGGGGGGAGGCAGATATTGAATTGGAGAGAGAAGCTGAGAGAGCAGATTAATTTATGGATTTGAGGTTCCTGAATGAGATTTTTCGCTTGTCTTTTGGGATTGGAATGGGGATGTTGATGTCCGTGATGATTGCAAAATGGTCTGAGATATGGAGGTTGACGCTGGAGAGATGATTTACTGTGAGACCAGTGGAGCAGACCAGGTCGAGGATATGACCATGAGTGTGGGTGGGGAAGTTAACATGTTGTGAGAAGTTGAGCAGTTTAACAGTTCCAGAAATTCAGTGGCAGATTTGCAATTGATATTGTCGATGTGGAAGTTAAAATCTCCAAGGATGAGGACAGAGGGTGATATAGCACAGAGCTGGGTCAGGAAATGCAAAGAATCTGAGAGAAAGGTGGGGTTTGGCTTGGGGGGCGGTAGATAACGGAAGTGACGAGAGGACTGGGACCAGAGAGTTTGAAGGTGAGATGTTCAAAAGACAGGGCGGCTGGGATGGAGATGGTGGTTATTTTAATGTTCTTTCTGTGAACAGTGGCAACGCCACCTCCCCGTCCCTCAGTGAGTGGTTTGTCTGTGTGGCTGAATCCTGTTGGTGTGATCTGGTTGAGTGAGAAGTGGTCCAGGGGTTTGTGCCAGGTTTCAGTGATGCAGAGGAAGTCCAGTTTGTTGTCAGTGATGAATTCATTCAGGATGAGAGTTTTATGACTTAGCGATCGAGTGTTGAGCAGGGCTATTTTCAGATGACGTTTTGGGATTAGTTGGGAGGACTGGGGAAGGGGACAGAGGTTGAGCAAATTTGCATGCTGTGAATTGCTGTGTTGACATGATGACAAAGAACGGTTTCACCATAGTGAAGGGATGCAGTTGGACGATGAGAGGTGGTATGTGAATGGACAGCCAGAGCGTTTGTTTGGAGGATGGGGTGGTGACATATGAGGCCACAGGGGGGAGCTGGTGAGGGCTATCGGTCTGGGAGCTGCCCAGAGGAGGTGGGGGCATGTAGGGCAGACTGTACAGTGAGCTGTACGTTGACTGCTAAAAATGAGCAACCTAGTCTGGTTGGGTGAACTCCATCAGGCCTATAAAAAGAGCCACGGTTCCAAAATAAATTGAAATTATCAATGAAACCAAAGTTGTGGGCATGGCAGGTGGACTGAAGCCAGGTGTTGAGACTGAGACGCCGGCTAAAGCGCTCTGAGTCATGGGACAGTGTTGGTAAGGGACCACTGATAAAAACAGATTTTCCATAACTTTTTAAAAGGTTAAAAAGTTGATTAAAATCGTCTTTCGTCTGTTCAGATTCCCGACGAGCTGTGTCATTGTGGCCAACGTGGACTAGGTCCCGGTTTATGGAGGAAGGAAGTGAGTGCAGCAGCCCGAGTAGTTTGTTAAGCAACGTCGGGACTGTGGCTCCAGGAAAAAACAGCGCGTGGTGGCATTAAAGTAATGGATGTTCCTAATGATGCTATCGCCCACTATCAAGGTGGTGGGTGCGAACAGGGGGCGAGGAGAGGGAGTATGAGAAGGCTCGCTGCTAATTAAATATATTATATTTTAACTCTTTTTCAGGCTGCTCAAAAAACGAAACCTCCTGTTTAGCCAGACTCATTTCACCTCAGAGTGATAGTACACCACCCCCAGACTGTCACTCGGGGTTAATATCAGACCATTCTGATATAGGATTTTAAAGTTAAAGGGTTTAAAAATGTCCAATTAAAGCTATATTTCAACTCTTTTTCGGGCTGATCGGAAAAAAATTAAACCTTCTGTTTAGACGGACTCATTTCACCTCAGAGTGATAGTACACCACCCCCAGACTGTCACTCGGGGTTAATATCAGACCATTCTGAAGCATTCTCAAGCTATTTCATTAGAATACAATTACATAACATGAATACATTTGAATACATGTAAAGTGAATACAACTATGATACATAATTTCTGCTTGAGTCATGTCTGATAGATTCTCATTGAAATGTGAAGACACACATTGGTGGGAAGGAGAAAGTCTGAGAATGGACAGATGAAACGACGTGAGAGAATGAGTGTGTATGCGAGGTGTCAGGGCTGGATACGGCACACAAGAGGTTTCTTCCCCCGTTGCCTCAGGAGGGACAATATTGCTTGTGATGTGGACGAAATGCTCTGGCCTGACCCAGCCCAAAGACAAGAAGAAGCACATTGATCACATGTTTACTCCTTTGATTTTTGTCCCTTTTAGTATTGTAGTAGTAGTACTGTAACTAATTACATTTTTAAAGTAAGATGACCAACACTGTTGTACAGTATACAACCTACAATGCACTATACAGTGCATTGTAGGTTGTATACTGTACAACAGTGTTGTTACAGTTACAAATTACTTCTCCCAAAAAGTAATTGAGTTAGTAACTCAGTTACCACATTGTAAAAGTAATTAGTTACTCAGCAAAGTAACTGTGACGTTATTTTTTAGGTTCTATAACGCTATTACGTTCTATAACATCTTTAACGTCAAAGATGTTTATATGAACTGATTGAAGAATAGAAACACTACATACAGAAAAACCGAGCGTTGCTTGTTTCTCCGTCTCCTTCTCTGGAGCTCACGCTAGCTGCCTTTGGGCTTGGGTTAGCAGCAGCAACAAGTGTCGTGTTAGCATGTGTTGATGTGAGGGGCTTCATAAGATTTGAGTAGCTTGAGGCAGACGTGGATAAAGTCTTTTTTCCTGGGCGTAGCGTACATGTTACATAAGCATTCTTGCCTTTAATTTCAATGAGCGAGAAGTAGTGCCGGTACTTCCAGTTCAAGAACGCTACCTTTGAATTTCCCTGGCTGGTCGCCATTGTCGCTGTCTGGTGTTTAGTGGTCGTCAGAGCATGCAGTGAGACAGCGTGAGCAGGGCATCCTCCCAACCAGCCCATCATCCCCCCCCACCCACCCACCCTGCTCTCTCCAGGCAGCTGATGTGTAGCCAAAGCTTGACACCTCGCCCTTCATTCAACCAAATTGTAGTAACGCGCCACTTTACATTCTCAGTAACGATAACGGCGTTGCAACGATGGGAAAAGTAATTAATTAGATTACTCCGTTACTGAAAAAATAACGCCGTTAGTAACGCCGTTATACTTAAACGCCGTTACTCCCAACACTGCTGTACAATGAACAAATTGTGTGGCCCTCAACATTGTGCTTTCCATTTGTTACAGTAACAGTACTGACTGCTCTATAGATTTTTACTGGTTCACATCAACAAAGAATTACAAGAAGTACAGTATCACAGAGACAAAGGACAAGTTTGTGAGCTGCAGGGTACAGTAGTGTAAAAATAGGGGTACAAGGAGGAGGAAGAACAAAAAACATTCGTTCATCTAAAGACAATGACAGAAAAATATGAAATTTGCTTTGAGATTAAAAATGTACTTCTCCCTGAGAACTAGATGTTTTGAACAATGTGTTTTCTATTTGTTGGTGTACTGTTTACTGACTGCTTGATAGTGGATATCATTTTGATCACTTTGGTTATGATTTGAGAGCAGTGTTTGATTTTGAACACAGGTAAAACTGTTTTGAGGCAAGAGTTTCATTTTGCGAGAGGAGTCAGAGGTTTTGTAAATAGTGCTTGAAGATGAGGTTTTGTGTTTAATGTTTTCAGACAATGGAGCAATTTTCAAAAATTGTGTTTTAGCAATTGAGAAAAACTGTATTGTTTTGACTGAGAGATCCCCTGGTGGCAGAACTGACATGCTGTGCATTTAAAGCCTTTTTTTTTAATGATGTCAATTAACACTGTCAACAAGCATCAATTACTTCAAACTCTGTGAGCAATAGTCTATCGAGAACGTTATTAGATGATACAATAGCATCTTATGATCACCAAATCTGGTTTTGTGCGGGGGTCATTGGTTTATGTTTGCTCTTCCTCAAAGAATCTGTTGGTCACTCACCATGTTGGTAACTCATGAATGCTGACATTTTCTTCTGTTTGCACTTTTAAGTAGATAAACCCCACCTGTAATGTGTCGTATTCTAAAACTTCTCATGTAATATTTGCTCTCCTTTGTGCAGGACCTGGTAGCCTGGGTGACAGTGGGCTTCCTGCATGTGCCTCATTCAGAAGACATCCCCAACACGGCAACACCCGGCAACGCAGTGGGCTTCTTCCTCCGGCCCTTCAACTTCTTCAATGAAGACCCTTCGTTGTCTTCCAGAAGCACCATCATTGTCCGGCCGGGACAGGATGGCAAGCCCAAGATCCAGAGATGGACACCTGAGGTCGTAGGTCACTGTGTGACAAACAAGCCATTCTTTTATAATGGCACTCTTGCAGGAGTCTAGAGGTGTTTTTTTGGGTTTCCCAAAAAGTATTTTGGCTCTAAAACAATTTTTGCAAGGACCTCAGATTATATAACAATCAATTTATTATATATAAGGTCAGATTTATTCTTTCACAATGTCTTACAATGTGACAGCCTTATGAGATTTTGTGCAATGTTTAAATTTGTGAAATAAACTAAATCCATGTATTAAGAAAAGAATAAAGAATTAGAGCATTTAAAAAAAGCAGATTTTGTGTTTTCTTTTTTCATAAATTAGCCTGTCATGGCTGGTTATATATATATAAAAAAAATAGTTATTTAGCTGCAGACTCTACACATTGCAAGTTGCATAAATCACACACATTGGTTATGCATTTCTCCCTGTATCTCTCCAATCTTTCCTGCTGTGTTGAATGAAGGAAAAACATGGATTTCTAACCCAAATTATTTATATGTAAGTTAATGTTAATGTTAAAGTTACTGTACCACCATACCAAATCAAAGTACACATGTAACCTGGCAGGGGGAAGGGGAGTATGCGGGCCTTGAGAGCTCCTCTAATCCCATGTTGGGTCTCCATGGCTGAGGTTTAGCAGCAGCAAGCATCCAGGATGCAGGATGCTCTGTATCCGCCCTGCTTGTTGTAAACTGCTGTCCCTCACTATGCTCGTCTTGTCCCCATGGTGGGATTTTTTTCTCCTGCAAAGACAACAGGCCTTACAGAGCAAACAGCCTGATTCCGGATCCTTCCCCGCAAACAGTCCAGGATACCACCTGGCTGCCCCATCGCCCCTGGAAACCTAACTTTACATACAATGTGACACAATGTACAGAGAATCAATAACAGCTCATGTAACTATTCCTTTATGTATGCATTCCTAACATATCAATGTCACTTAACAGTTCTCAACCAAAAGATTTAATAAAGTGCCAAATAAATCAACATGTCCTGATCATATTGCATGTTTTTGATTTAATATGTTTCTGTATTAAACTGGAACCATTTCATCTTTATTCACAGGTCAGTGCTGCTGATAAGGTCTTGGTTTTTCTATCTGGAATAAATTGGGTGTATGTAACAGGAGAGAAGGATGGAGGAATGAGGGGAAACAGGATCTGGCAGTTTTGCAACATGCTGCTGGTTACTGTAAGTGCTGTTCAAAGATATACATGATGGAAAAGGCATGGATATTTTTTGGAACAACTGATAATAAAAAGACAGACAGCTGACAGTATTCTCCATGTGTAGAACATGTTTACTGACCAGTCCATTGGACCTGAACTGTGAACATCAACATGAAAAAAAGATTTCATCAAACAGTGATAGTAAACTCCAACTTAAAGAAAACTGCTGGCACATACAGTTGTTTTCATTTTCTTTAAAGATACAAACAATATATTGTAATGCATAATAGGTCTTAGTTGGATTGTATCATAGGTCCTTTAATATTACTGTACAGTAGAAAAGAAGCTGTACAGGTTGAAGAATAAAGGTTAACATTTCAGAACAGAAACTCTATGATCAACAGTAGCATCCAGTCATATGATGACTAAGGACTACAGAACAATGTGTACATCAACATTTTTACAACAATCCATCCAACGATCTGTCCTTCCCAAAATTCATGAACCATCACCCAGCTGGCTTTCAGTGTGGTGCTCCCACTCGGCTTGGTGTTCACACACACACACACACACACACACGCACACGCACGCACACACACGCGCACGCACGCACGCACGCTCAGCGTCTGGACAAGTCACCTCCTGTGAAGAAGAGAAACAGAAAGATTAAAAACTAGTTTGGGGACGACAGACGTCAAAATAACTAACGGTAACGGATTAATGGTTCAAGTGTTCAGCTTCTGGAACTGCAAATGGTAGTAGTGCAAAGGCAACCTTAACCAAATCTACTGAAAAAAGAAAAAGCATAACTTTTCAATCAAATTCCCTGACTCTCCCTGTTGGGAACATGCCTAGCACTTCCCTGCCATTCCTCTGTGTCTGCTGGGAGCCTGGAGTGTGTAAACGTGTGCGACGTACAAACATTTTTACATATATTCAAACTCTGGCTTCTCACACTGATGTGAGAGATGAACATGCAAATCCATTCAGCCACATTCATTCTTCCCCACCTTGGCAACTGGCGCATTCGCAGCTGTGTATGACGGGCAGGACGATCGGCTCGCTCTCTCCACTCTCACACTGAAGGCTGAGGAAACGGACTGGGTTGTCAGGGTCCAAACGGTAACTACAGCACTTGCAAACTGACTGGAGGTAGGGCTCCTGTAGAGAAGGAGGGAGGACAAGAGAGAATGAAATGATGGAAGAGGAGGAGTGAAGCAAAAGGACGAGAAGAGGTGAAAGGAGAGCCGGAGGGATAAGATGGAGGGAGCCAATTAGGAGACGAGAATATGATGAGGAGAGGGTGAAATTAGAGGAGGAGGTTATTAGAGAATTTTAGAATAAAAAAAACATTGGGGGGTTGGAAGTCAAGGAAGAGAGGAAAAAAGGAGGATGAGTTTAAAGGAGGGGAAATGGTATCAGCAGGATTAATATAGGAGGAGAGAGGAGGCAGATGAAGAAATTAGAACCCCTGACTTATTAAATGACAAAATGAGAGAGTGTGGACTAAAGTATATAGTATTAAGGACAAATAGATTATAACTTCAATATAGGGGGAGTATATCTACAACACAACAACAGGCAATAAAATATCATCTAAAAATATAAAATCACACCAGACTATAGTTTAAAGCTCCACATGGAAATATTTTCTATGTTAACAATGAATCAAATCAAGACATGTAATGTGTAAGGGTCAGTGTAACGCTTATCAGTTCAATTTTCTAAGCACAAACGGACATTTGGAAAAACAGAAAAATGGGTTCAAATATCCAATTTTTCATTTTATTTCCGCCTTGACAAATTAAAGAAGTTGGATCTTTAAACTGTTTTTCCAATTTTTTTATTCAGAGGATCAGAAATTGAGAAAATTACAAAATTGTGTCTGAGCTCCAGTTATTTAGTACTGCGATAGTATTCTCTCCCTCTACTTTGTGGAATATGCAGGTCATTAACTGCATATGGACCAAAAAAAAAACTGATAGACTTTAGGGTCAGAGGTGCTTGCAACTGATGGTTTCGAGTGTGTGTGTGTGTGTGTGTGTGTGTGTGGGGGGGTGCGTAGCTAGGTGCAACGAGGGAGAGAATACTATCGCAGTATTGAATAATTGGAGCTCAGACGCAATTTTGTAATTTTCTAAATTTCTGATCCTCTGAATAAAAACAGAAAATTGGAAAAACAGTTTAAAGATCCAATTTTTTAATTTGTCAAGGCGGAAATAAAATGAAAAATTGGATATTTGAACCCATTTTTCTGTTTTTCCAAATGTCCGTTTGTGCTTAGAAAATTGAACTGATGAGCGTTACACGGACCTGTAAGGCAGTGTTTCCTCTATGTTGATATTACCGTGGCTAAAAGATGCCAAAATGCTTCTCAGAGCTGAGGGGAAGTCAGTTGACAATTATCTGAAGGTTTTAAATTACTCATATTGCTTAGACTTAGACCTTTTGGTGATCTTACATTATAAACATGAATAATAATGATATTAACAATTGTAATAATAGTTTGTGCCTTTCAAGATACTCAAAGATGCATTACATGACAACTCAAAAAAGTTAAATAAATAACCTAGACAGCTCAAACACAATACAAACACATAATTGAGAATGAGGTGGTAATTTGGTATTTTTGTAACTCTTGAAATACAAAACCCCAGCCTTGTTGTTTTGCATGACAGCAGGTAGCTTCTTGGGAGTTGTGCTTGTGTTTCCAATTAGTTTAGGAAGAGGAGAGAGATTGTGGAAGGGTACAATGGCTGGTAGCAGAGAATGATAGGTAGACTTTTTATATTGCAGAAATGTCTAACTTTAGAGGCGGTTATTGCACTACATGATTAAACATTATTAGCTGTGCAGCCCAGATGGGCAATTTGCAAACAAATATAACCAACAGCTTCTTCTTTTCCAGTTCTGGTCCCTTTTAGTCCACTTTGCTGCCTGCATTGATGTTCACTGTGCTACCAGCTTTCACTCATGTTAAAGCTCCAATGTGTAATGTTTTGAATTGATTCTTAGCAAAAAAAACATTAGCCAAAGAGGGACATACCTCCGCCTTTCGCGCTTTTAAACTCAGTGGCACCGTGACGAATGCCAGGGGGAGATTACTCGATCTGCCGGCAGATTTGAAAGCCCGTTATAGACGGAGGATCACGCTGATACTTTGCTAACATTAGCTTGCATTCGTTTGGGAACCTGATAGCTGATGTTAGCAATGAAATTGTACCAAAATAACGAAAATGTAAAACTGTTATTACACTGGAAGGAACACTCACGGACGAAGTCGTACTTCTTGGAATAATACGGCCACCGTAGGAGTTAGAATGTGCTCTGAATGGGAGGGGCTAGAAAGTAATATTCACTTGGTTGTCATGTACAATTTCACCGCTAGATGGGAGAAATTCTTACACAATGTAGCTTTAAAGTCAATACTCGTCATGTTCAGAGAGTAATATCTTGTCTTTGTGTGTTCTCTGTACCTCCAGGATGACATCTGTCCTGGACAGACAGCGTCCCCGGCAGAAGCTGACCTCCACGTTGTCAAGCCGACAGTTTCCCTTGGTGATGTTCTTGACCTGCACATAGCGACGACATTCTGGCACGGGCTCGTCTGGTAGAAACACAGAGAGGAGGGAGGGAAAGGGGCGAAATGAGATTGGACAGAGCGAAGGGCGAAACAGAGGGCAAGGAAAAGGAGATTATGAGAAACCATCATTTTTGCATGAAAAAAGGAGGAACAATAGAAGAGACTTAGCCAGAGAGTTCCTTCCAGAGAGCACAGTGACATTGCCATGCTCGCAGCATGTGACATTTCCTCCACTGGGAGAGATACAGTATTAAAGCCTCAATGTGCTGTAGTTTAAGTAAGTAGTAGTTTTAACCTCCTATAAAATGAACTATAGAACATTTAAATCCACAGAAGGAATAAATGGAACCCTTCTGATTTTCTCTGTTTGTTTGAGATTTGCATGTTTTAATTGTTCCATTTATGTTGCATTACCATAGATGAGCCTGGGTTTAGGATGACAGTTGAGCCACTGAACAGTCTCTAAGTTGATGTGTGATGTGTTTTCCTGCATACTGTATGTTGTACTAACCTGGAAACTGCTTTCTACAGACTGGACAGCAGCTGCCGGGTTCCTCCACCTTGACCTCGCCCTGAGAGAGAGATAACGTGAGTTATGGCCCATTCTTTTAATGAGTCTCAGACAGATGCAGACAGAAAACAGACATATGCAGCGATGAACAAAAGATCTGGTGATAAACAAAACATCTCAAATAATCTCTCTTACCCTGTCAACACTCACAGCCAATTTATTGGAGTTATGTTTGGGCTTAACCACTTCCATCATACCCTGGAAATCCAGAGTTCTCGCGAGAGCACAATTTGAATTAGCTCAGCGAGTCACTCTGGCATTGAGTAATGCTGCTCATTAACTATGCCCTTGTAGCCGAGCTGCATCAATCACATCGGTGTATCTGACAGAGGCGGGCCAGAGGCGAGCTAAACAGATGATGACAGTTTAATCTACCAGTTAGCTCCGCTGGTAGCTAAGCGTATGGGGCTCTGGATACATCACCCCGTGTATTGTTGTGATTGGTTGCGTGCGGTGAGATTTTCAAATGCATGCTTGGTGCCGCCCCTCGAGGTGGGCCATTTTCATTACTCAGTGCCAGACCCTTAATCTTTCGGATTTGGGTCTGGATTTCCAGGCTACTTGCATCATGCATTTCATTCAACATGTGACAATGAGAACACATAGTATAGAGTAGGGGTGGGTGATATGGTTCTAATATAATATCACATTATTTCAGGTTATTCTAGATATGACAAATTACTGAAAACTATTTCAAGAGCATACCATTGTTTGTGGTTGATTTTATATTGTTGTACTGTAATGTTGTACTTTTCTACAGAGGCTATTGTTTTTTCTTACATACTAAAGAACTGAGAAACTTTTTGTTTACATTTTATATTTAAAGGCAAACTGTGACGTTTATGTTGATATATAAAACACTGGTACTTCTGCTTGAGATGGTAAAATAAGTTTGTTGTATTGCCCCCTTTTGATGTTACATTCTTATTGCACCTCTTACATATTACAGTTTTTCTTGATTGCTTTGATGCAGCAGTCAACTCAATCTCCACATTTTCAAACTTTTTCACCTTTAAGGCCTGCAGTCTGATTGCTAGTTGAAGATTTGTGTGAAGGAGTGTCAAACAGGAGCTTCAGTGATTTCATACTGATGTAGGTTGTTTCTAATAGTTAGGAACAGATGGTTTCTGTTTGGTTACCATAGCTAAAACAATGGAGTTTGGACTGCTGGAATGACATCCGTGTTAACAGTTCTGCAGAAGGGTGTGGGGGAGGGGAAATGTGTCAATCCAATGAGAAAGGGTTAACACATTTTTCGAAAGGACAACATCCAATCCTCGGGACCCAGCAATACATTCTCTAAAAGAGAACACCAACAGGAACTGGCAGGAGAAAAAACAAAAACAAAACTAAGGTCCACCCAGGTGAAGCATTGCCACTCGGATGGTCTTGTTTTGCCAGACCATCCACACGCTGCGGAGCGAAGGAGGGTCTGGCTAGTCCACACAACATTCAGGGATGGGAGAATAACGTGCTCTGGTTTATTGGCATTTCCTTAAACCAATCACAATCGTCTTGGGCGGTGCTAAGCTCCACACGAAGCCGCTGCAAAATAGTCATGAGAGAGAAAACTCAGATTGGACAGATAGTCTAGCTAGTTGTCTGGATTTACCCTGCAGAGATCTGAGGAGCAGTTAACCATAGTCCTCAAATGGTTTACAAATTATGAGCAACTTCAACTGTTGATGTTGCTCATAATTAACATGACACAAATTACATGGACAACATATTAATTGTGTCAATATTTGTCTAAATATGTATATATATATAAAAATAACATTACATTCCCAAGAGTCAACAGCCATGATAGCAGCTCTGTGAGGCTGTACTCAAAAAGTGCTTACAATGGCAATGCTAGCATTTTGATCCGGTCACTATCTTAGTTTAGCATAGGAGATGCTAACATTTGCTAATCAGCCAAGGCTAGTTACTTAGTGTTGGGCATAAACCAAATAAATTTGACCTGATGATGACACTAGATGAAACATTATTAAAATGTATCTATTTCATGGTCATCCATCCAATAATCTTTTAGACATTTCACAAAAAAACTAAAATGTACAGTAAACTCATGGTGGTGCTGGAGGAAAAGCCAGGGGATCACCAAAGACCCTGGGATAGACCACAAATGTCTGCATAAAATGTTGTTGTAATCCATCCAATAGTTGTTGAGATATTTCAGTTGGGACCAACGTGGTCTTGCATCGCACAAGACCTTCCTCCACAGTGCTGCAAAGAAGGGTCTGGCTAGTCTACACAGCATTCCAGGATGGGAGAAAAGCTTGTTCTGGTTTATTGGCATTTCTTTAAACCAGTTAAAAATCGTTATGGGCGGCGATGGAACATGTGTACGTTCAAAAGTAGTTTTAGTCGTGCAACAGAAAACTCAGATTGGACAGATAGTCTAGCTAGCTGTCTGGATTTACCCTGCAGAGATCTGAGAAGCAGTTAACCATAGTCCTCACATATCCACCAGAGGTTAGAACGCCAACACAAAGAAAGAGGAAGGGGACGGACAAAATGGACGTACGGTGGAATTTCCGGCGGCAACGGAGCAATCCCGGAAGTTGAAGGTTGTGGATATAGACTAGGACCAAAGTGGTGGGCTGACCAACCTGCCCAAGAGCTAGCATGGCTAAAAACAATCTAGTATAAAATAGACATACCAATACAAAACCTTTGAGAATTGACTGCGTTAAGACAGACTATTAAAAACATTAGTCCCAGCTCTCACCTCCCAGAGCACTGCTGGGATTCATTTAAGCCAGTTTAGGACCAATTTAGACCAGGGTTGAGATCCAGCATAGAGATAGGAAAAGGACCAGATATATAAAAGGCAAAAAGGTTGACATGAAGACCAACAACTGCAAGAGAGCGAGACAGTGACGTAAGGACACGAAGGACGTGGACAGAGGGAGCGAAGCCACTGAGTAAGAGAGATCCAGAACAGTCCTGAGAAATGCAGGGTGTCCCGTGGTGTCCCCGTCTGAGAATAGCTGCTGTTAGCATGCAGAGTCACACACACATACAGTCTGACAGCAGGCTTCAGCACCCCCACCAACACCAGCCTCAGTTCACCCCTAATAACTTCACCCAACTATAAAATGCCTCTAACACACACAACACACACACATGCTTCTCTTAACTGTTCACCCCGAGGACTTCTCCTTCCACTCTGCACTGCCGCCAGCCTTCCCTCAGGGATGGAGGGAGCCCACTCACTTTGCGGGTGGGAGGTCACAAAGAGGACCATTTTAAGCCTTTCAGTCAGGAGACTGTATGCATGTATGCATCTGTGTGTGTGTGTGTGTGTGTGTGTGTGTGTGTGTGTGTGTGTGTGTGTGTGTGTGTGTGTGTGTGTGTGTCTGATATAGCAAGGGGTAGAAATGGTGTGAAATGTGGATTCCTGGTTATTTCAAATGAAAGGGCACATGACATTTAAAGTACTGTACAGGTTGTGAGATCAGAGCTCTATTAATGTGTCTGGTACAGAAAGAAAAATGAGCAGAAAACATCCTGATAACTTTTATCACCTGATATAATAACAAACCTTCAATCCATTACATTAAAAAGGGCCAGCTGGAGGCATATTGGGAGATTTCATTTTTTTCAAAGCATTGTGGTTAAAGGGATTATTTGCTGATTTTCAACCAACTTTGTGTCATAATAATATAATATTAATAACAATGGTCAACTTCCCTTCATCTTACCAGTGCCATGAACTCCCTACTCACGGGCCAGAGACAAACCTCCAAGTGACGCGTTTGACCCAAAACAAGGTATTTCCTAGGGCCTACTGCTTGAACTTGAGACTGGACTTCCACATACAGAAGGAGTATTGAAGAATAAATAACAGCCCCCCCCCTCCCCCTCTCTATTTCTGAAACTCAGACCAAACTCTGATTAAACTGTAAAACGTAGCAGTGCTGATCACATATAAACCAAGGTTGGTAACTGTGTATTGTCAATTTCTTGCCTAACATATTTTCAGAAGATATTTCAGCTTACTGTTGACCTGTTATACGGGTTTGTTTTGTTACCAGCCAGCTGTCATTCTGTGTCGATATGGAAAAGCTTGACGAGGTCGCATTACCCCATCAGTGGGAGTGGTTATTGGTACGGTGCAGTTTTCTACTTTTTGAGCGAAAGGGAACATCACAGCTTCTTTTCTGTTTTCTCTGGACATGTAGCACCAATTTAATTCAAATGTTGTGCCATTCTACTGCATAGACAGTAGAATGTTAGCATGTTAGCATGCTGACAATAGCATTTAGCTCAAAGCACTGCTGTCTCTAAGCACAGCCTCACAGAGTTGCTAGTGTGCCTGCAGAATCTTAGTCTTGTTAAAAGAGTTCATTTACCCTAATCACCCTTTAAATATGGCATAGAGTTGCAGCTGAGAAACAAGGAGAGAAGATGAATTGCAAAAGGACATTTGGGAGAAATTAGTTTCAACCCATAGAGAGCAGCCTGGTGGAATGCCACCAACAACGTTAATTTTAGCATTGTCATGCCCTTCTCCTCTATTTCTATCCAAAGCAGGACTGGATAGAATCTGTTTGTATGTGGTACCAAATGTTCCACCTGTCTCAAAATGTATTCATATATAAATATGGAGTTTATTTTTGTCTTCATCTGCATCTAGTTTCTACAGAGCGCATACATAATTTAACCACTCATGCATATATGCATATGATTGAACTTTATTTGTGAAATGAAGTCATTTTTTTCTGTGATGTGCTCTCACTAACAATGACAAGCATGCAACTGGTACCCATAATTCCTCATGCACGACAAGCCAATTACCCAAACCATATGCAAAAAGTTAATTGATGAATATTTAAAATCTAAAGAAGATGCTATACTTGACATATAATGCTCTTAAATCTGACACAAAATTTCAACTGTAACTAAAAGTGTGCTTTACATAACATACATGGTGCCATTCATTTTACAGAACAGGTTTCAACATTGCCAAAAAGATATGTTGTGTTGGAATGGAATTCAATAACGCTTAATGAGGAAACCAGGTTTCAGTATTTCATGGCAGGAAGAAGGGCACGGTAAAGGAAAAAGTGCAGGCTTGTGGGAGGATCGGACAGTCAGGTATTGATCTACTTCAGCCAGCGACTTGCAGAGAACATCCCACACATTCTTGAAGAAGCAAAGCATCTCTCGCTCAGAGTAATTGAGATGTTTGTGACCAACAGAGACGCTGTGAACTGTACCACCTCAGGGTAGGAGTGGTGGTTGAGTGGACAGATGTGATTGTCTGAGAGACTGATCGTGCATCTGTATGCAGTAAAACTCGTTCAGTCTGTTTGCCAGGTGCATAAACAGATGCACGATCAGTGATATTAAATGATTTATCAGCTGGTAGAGATTTTTAAGAGCAATGTTGCAAGCAGACATCTTTCAAGCAATATATACAGGATTTCTGCCTTAATGCCTCAGATGTCAATTTAGTAGTAGAGTGTCAGTGTGTGTGTCTTACCTCATCACAGTTGAGTGGCGGACATCTTAACTGGCATAGTTTCTTCCCGTTCACACAGCGACATGTCATACAGCCTTCATCCCACTCTGATCCGGCCTGGCTCACGCAAACAAAAACACACACAATGTTAATATTTACTTACTAGACTTTAGAAATGCAGGAATTATGAAGATTCCTCAACAGCCTGTTAGTCTGTTAGTTCAACTGTTCAGGTTTGACAAAGTGCAACTCGTCATAGCACATGATAAAGCTCTGCCTGCACCTTTGTGCATCGTTTAGGTTATGGAGGTGTAGGTTATGATGCTGTAATCATAACAAAAAAGAATACAGATTACATTATGTATTTTCTGTGTGTGTTAGCTACTGGAATCATTAACAGTGCCCGGTTTTTACCCGCACAAAGGCACCAACTAGGGAGTGCCTTTGTGGCTCACACTGAGACATTTGGCTTAATAGTCATGAGGTAGTTAATTAGAAAACCATAGAGGGTCTTTATATTGACATTAGTCATCATCAGCTGACAGACAGTGAGAGAGAAACAGTGTAGACAGGCAGAAAGAAAGAAAGAGACAGATAGGAAGAATGACTGAGAGGGGTAGATGAAGGAAGAGAAAGAAAGAAAGAAAGAAAGAAAGAGGAAGACTGAGGGAGAATGGGGATGAAAGCGAGGGATTGAACACAAATCCTGTAATGAAAGCACAAGAGGTACTAGTGAGGAATAAAACAGATGTATGGGAGGAGAAATAAAAAACAAAGAGAGAATAAAAGGCCTGAAGAAGATCAAGAGGGGGATGTGACCTCTTGTCAGTGTATGATTAACTCTTATAATCCTATAATATCCCTTCCTTCATAAATACGGTAATTTCTGGCGTGCTTGCCCAGTTGTGGTCCCAAGCTACGCCACCTCCTACATAATTGATTAGGCTGAGAGTTGGAAAGGCACTGTGTTGTAATGTGGCCCTTGGGGCATGTCACTCATCTTCTAATGGGCCCTTCTTTATGAGTAAATAACACAATGAGAGTGAATTGGAGGGAACGTAAACACCATGGTAATGGTAAGGTTCAGATGCGCGACACAATGAGGCAGACACAATGAGTACAAGCTGCAGCAGATGTTAGCTGGGCAGCAGATGTGTGTGTGTGTGTGTGTGTGTGTGTGTGTGTGTACCTCCCGCAGGTTGCCCTGGTCATGGCAGGGACAGAGGGCGGGGATGACACAAACCCCCTCAGTGTTGCGGTAAAGCCCCTCCCCACACACGCAGCCCTCGACAGAGCGGCTGCAGTTGACAGGAGAGGAGGAGTAAATGTCTTGGCAGCTCCTCTCGCACAGCGGGGCCTCCTCCGACGCGCTCCTCTTCCACTGCTCCCCGTCAGGACACGCTACAGGGGAAGAGGAGAGGGAAAGGAGTGAGATAAGTGTAAGAGGAGAGAAGATGAGACAGAAAGATGGTAGGATGGAGAGGAGAAATGGTGGAGAGAATTTAAATATACTGTAGTGGAGGAAAGGAATGACGGGGAATCAGAAGGGGGTGGAGACAGAAAATGAGTGCATTTGAAGGTACAGTATTACTCAGCATGCACTTTATTATGACAAGTTATTGTCATTGCATAACAAATGCTTGGTTCACACTACACGACTTTAGCCCTGAATTCCCTTGAAGCTCCCTGACAAAAGCCCCAGGTCAGAGGCAAATCGATGTTCTCGGTGCTCGCAAATCGGTGCTCGAGCACACTGTGTCAACTGTACAACGACGCTTTGAGTTTGCCGATCTATGGACGACAAATTCCTGCTATCTAGCAGGCTAAATATCTGGACCTGTCAGGGAGTCAGTTGAAGAGCTACAGCCAATAAGAGCGAGGGGTCACATTTAACAATGGGAACTTTACTGTATGTGTTGCATTTGCAACACAAAATGGACCAAAGTTGTTGTTGCTGTACCTAGAGGAAACAGGCTATAAGTAGTAAAGATGTGTGGAAATAGGTTACAGACTCTAAACCTTCTTTTGGTCTTGTTTTATCGTTGCAAATCAACAATATGTAGTGTGAAAACCACGACTTCAAGACTCCTTAAGACACAGCAAACTGTCAATTCACACCCTTTTTGCTTTTACAAGAGAATAGGTTCCACACTGCCATGAACAGGAGATGTTTTATTGTTCGTTTTTTTGCATTAGTGGTGTTATTCAACTTGTCAATGAAATTCACACTTCACACTATCCGGTATCGGGTCGCGGGGGTAGCAGCTCCAGCAGGGGACCCCAAACTTCCCTTTCCCGAGCCACATTAACCAGCTCCGACTGGGGGATCCCGAGGGGTCCCCAGGCCAGGTTGGAGATATAATCCCTCCACCTAGTCCTGGGTCTTCCCCGAGGCCTCCTCCCAGCTGGACGTGCCTGGAACACCTCCCTAGGGAGGCGCCCAGGGGGCATCCTTACCAGATGCCCGAACCACCTCAACTGGCTCCTTTCGACGCGAAGGAGCAGCGGCTCTACTCCGAGCTCCTCACGGATGACTGAGCTTCTCACCCTATCTCTAAGGGAGACGCCAGCTACCCTCCTGAGGAAACCCATTTCGGCCGCTTGTACCCTGGATCTTGTTCTTTCGGTCATGACCCAGCCTTCATGACCATAGGTGAGGGTAGGAACAAAAACTGAATGGTAGAATGAGAGCTTTGCCTTCTGGCTCAGCTCTCTTTTCGTCACAACGGTGCGATAAATTGAATGTAATACTGCACCCGCTGCGCCGATTCTCCGACCAATCTCCCGCTCCATTGTCCCCTCACTCGCGAACAAGACCCCAAGGTACTTGAACTCCTTCACTTGGGGTAAGGACTCATTCCCTACCTGGAGAAGGCACTCCATCGGTTTCCTGCTGAGAACCATGGCCTCCGATTTAGAGGTGCTGATCCTCATCCCAGCCGCTTCACACTCGGCTGCGAACCGATCCAGTGAGTGCTGAAGGTCACAGGCCGATGATGCCATCAGGACCACATCATCTGCAAAAAGCAGCGATGAGATCCCCAGCCCACCGAACTGCAACCCCTCTCCACCCCGACTACGCCTCGATATCCTGTCCATAAATACTACAAACAGGATTGGTGACAAAGCGCAGCCCTGGCGGAGGCCAACTCTCACCTGAAACGAGTCCGACTTACTGCCGAGAACCCGGACACAGCTCTCGCTTTGGTCGTACAGAGATTGGATGGCCCTGAGAAGGGACCCCCCTCACCCCGTACTCCCGCAGCACCTCCCACAGTATCTCCCGGGGCACCCGGTCATACGCCTTCTCCAGATCCACAAAACACATGTAGACCGGTTGGGCATACTCCCAGGCTCCCTCCAGGATCCTTGCGAGAGTAAAGATCTGGTCCGTTGTTCCACGACCAGGACGGAATCCGCATTGTTCCTCTTCAACCTGAGGTTCGACTATCGACCGAACCCTCCTTTCCAGCACCTTGGAGTAGACTTTACCGGGGAGGCTGAGAAGTGTGATACCCCTGTAATTGGCACACACCCTCTGGTCCCCCCTTTTTTAAAAAGGGGAACCACCACCCCGGTCTGCCACTCCTTAGGCACCGTCCCAGACTTCCACGCAATGTTGAAGAGGCGTGTCAACCAAGACAACCCCTCCACACCCAGAGCTTTAAGCATTTCTGGACGGATCTCATCAATCCCTGGGGCTTTGCCACTGTGGAGTTGTTTAACTACCTCAGCAACTTCCACCAGGGAAATTGACGACAATCCCCCCATCATCCTCCAGCTCTGCCTCTACCATAGAGGGCGTATTAGTCGGATTTAGGAGTTCCTCAAAGTGCTCCTTCCACCGCCCTATTACCTCCTCAGTTGAGGTCAACAGCGTCCCATCCTTACTGTACACAGCTTGGATGGTTTCTCCCGCTTCCCCCCTCCTGAGGTGGCGAACGGTTTTCCAGAAGCACCTTGGTGCCGACCGAAAGTCCTTCTCCATGTCTTCTCCGAACTTCTCCCACACCCGCTGCTTTGCCTCTTTCACGGCAGAGGCTGCAGCCCTTCGGGCCCTTCGGTACCTTGCAACTGCCTCCGGAGTCCTCTGGGATAACATATCCCGGAAAGACTCCTTCTTCAGTCGGACGGCTTCCCTGACCACCGGTGTCCACCACGGTGTTCGTGGGTTACCGCCCCTTGAGGCACCTAAGACCCTAAGACCACAGCTCCTCACCGCAGCTTCAGCAATGGAAACTTTGAACATTGTCCACTCGGGTTCAATGCCCCCCAGCCTCCACAGGGATGCACGAAAAGCTCCGCCGGAGGTGTGAGTTGAAAGTCTGTCGGACAGGGGCCTCCTCCAGACGTTCCCAATTTACCCGCACTACCCGTTTGGGCTTACCAGGTCTGTCCAGAGTCTTCCCCCACCCCCTGACCCAACTCACCACCAGATGGTGATCGGTTGACAGCTCCGCCCCTCTCTTCACCCGAGTGTCCAAAACATACGGCCTCAGATCAGATGAAACGATTATAAAATCGATCATTGACCTTTGGCCTAGGGTGCTCTGGTACCAAGTACACTTATGAGCATCCCTATGTTCGAAACATGGTGTTCGTTATAGACAATCCATGACTAGCACAGAAGTCCAACAACAAACAACCACTCTGGTTTAGATCAGGGAGGCCGTTCCTCCCAATCACGCCTCTCCATGTGTCTCCATCATTGCCCACGTGCGCGTTGAAGTCCCCCCAGCAGAACTATGGAGTCCCCCACTGGAGCCCCATGCAGGACTCCACTCAAGGTCTCCAAGAAGGCCGAATACTCCGAACTCTTGTTTGGTGCATATGCACAAACAACAGTCAGAGTTTTCCCCCCACAATCTGCAGGTGTAGGGAGGCGACCCTCTCGTCCACCGGGTTAAACTCCAACGTAGCGGCGCTCAGCCGGGGGCTTCTGAGTATCCCCACACCCGCCCGGCGCCTCACACCCTGGGCAACTCCGGAGAAGAAAAGAGTCCAACCCCTATCCAGGAGTATGGTTCCAGAACCGAGACTGTGCGTAGAGGTAAGCCCCACCAGATCTAACCGGTAGCGCTCCACCTCCCGCACAAGTTCCAGCTCCTTCCCCCACAGAGAGGTGACATTCCACGTCCCTAGAGCCAGCGTCTGCTGCCCAGGTCTGGTCCGTCGGGGCCCCTGACCTTCACTGCCACCCGTGTGGCAGCGCACCCGACCCCAGCGGTTCCTCCCACAGGTGGTGGGCCCATGGGATGGAGAGATGCATGCCACGTAGCTTTTTTGGGCTGTGCCCGGACAGTTTCCGTGGCAAACCCGGCCGGTGGAGGAGGGCAGGGTCCCTCCATGTCTTCCTCGGTCACTCATAGGGTTTTTGAAGCAATTTAGCTATTCAGCATTCAAACGCATCTTAAACTCTCACATAAGTCTCCTAAAATATACAGTTCTATTAGGCACTACATACACAGATTTTTCCATTCTATCTAGCATAAGCACTATAATTCTACAGTGAGCTGTAAGTACTTTTTGTTACAATATTAATTTTTTAGCAGCTTAGTCACAATTGATTCCCCACAATGATCAATAAAACGTCCTTCATCTCCCCTCTTCTCACTCACCACAGTCAGGGGCCATGCAGGTTTTTGTGCGGTGGTCAGGGCCCTCACATGGGGCCCCTCCGTACTGGCTGGGCTGCAGGATGCTTCTGGTGGAGATCTGTTGCCCCGTACCACAGCTTGCTGAGCACGGACTCCACTGGGACCAGCTGGACCACTCACAGTCCACTGCAGGGGGAGAGGATGGGAGAAAAATATAAACACGCTTAGGTCAGTGTTAGTTTTACATGAATGTACTTGCAGCAGTAAAGCAGCATTTAGAAGTATGTGTCAACTGAGCACTATTCCTCAGCTCGGCCAAATAAAACTACAATTACAGATATTATGCCCACATTGTTTTTTTTATTAAAGCCATTTGTTAACGGCAACATCTACTACTAATAATAATAATAATAATCATTTTTGTCTATTATTACAATTGGTCATGATAACATTAACTCCTTTGTAGAGATTTGGGAATCACCTACTCTGGCAAGAACAACCACCGACTGTATTCATGCAGAAACAGCTGTTTCTATTCATGTGTGAATGTGGTCACTTTGGATTTAGCCTATGTGCACCCTAGAAGAGGAGTAGCAAATGTCAAAAGATGGTTCGTGACAGCAAGTTTCCCCAATTAGTAATGATCAAAAACCAAGCACATACTTTGTAGTTTTAAATGGAATGACACCATCCAATAAAGGGAGAGTAACTGCTCCACAACTAATATCTAATGTGTTTTACTGGGGTAGTTTTTTGTACATTTACACTGATTACGATTTACTGTCAGATTCTTATAAAATTCTGGTATCGTGACAACCTATGTGCTGTCATTAACACAATCACTTTTTGTTTTTCTAACAACATGATGAATGATAAACTGAAGTTCTATTGAAAGTTGAAGGAAGCAACACTCCTTAAACACTGAGTGTGTTTCCCATATTCACTATGGAGGTGTTATGTAAAATGTTCATCATGATCAACTGTTATATAACTCCCAGGTTGACAAATACCTGAATTGCCCTTTAAACTCTGCTGTTAAACACTGCTCTCTGAGAAAAGGGGGATTTCACTATAACCAAATCCAGTAGAGAGAAGACAGGACGAGGATAACAGGCCCTGCTGGTCAAATCATGAGAGATATAAACCTAATCTCTTATGAAGATATGAGGGGCTGCACTTTTCGACACTCTGCTCCCCATCATCTTTTTAACTCTTTCTCCCCCCGCTAGTTTAAGATGGTATCACCTGTTTACGAAACAAAACCCCAGTAATGGCCTTTGTAGGCTGTGATTAATGTGACTGTCACTCAGTTATTTGAGCCAACTGTTGCAGCAGCTGCTACTAGCTACAGATAGGTTGACATATCTATCATGGTCCTGACAGTTCAACCACTGATTATTGTTGCTGATGCTTTCAATGCTAGAACCGAGGGGCCTATAAAGTGCAAGAAATGCATTCAGTAAGAACAGCTGTGACGGAGAATCACTCACCATCACAGAACTTGGAGGTACAGTTGAACACTCCTTTTTGGCACACACTGGAGAAAGAAGAATCAGGTGAGTGAAATAATATGAGGGGAAACCTCATTGAACACGGAGATACCAAAGCAAGCATCATATCACACAGCTGAGCCCATCAGAATATATCAAATGAGTATCATCACACTGTGAGGGAGATGAGATGACTTACGGCATGTCTGCTGCATGTCAGACTATCTATTACAGCAGATATCATTGTATCAAACCAGATTGTTGTTGACTGTACAGTTTGACAGAGACAGTGAAACTCAACTCTGCCAATGCTCCGTAACACTTTCAGAAATTGACTCTGAGATGATTTGAGTAGCATTTTTTTATATCAAAATATCTTTGTCAAGTTATTTGGGATATCTTGGTACATTTATGATGAATAAATTAGACCGTGGTCAACTTGACAGTGGTACTGCTTGTACTAGGGTTGGGCAGCGTTCACTTTTTTTTCCCGGTACTGATACCGGTACCTGGAATCCGGTTCTCTTTTTTCGGTACTTTCCCTCTGTAATAACAGACAAATGATTTCAGTTGTAAAAATAATTCCAAACCTATTTATCCTATTTACTTAGAACATTTTGTTATTTATTAAGAACATTTTAAACGCCACACAAAATAAAACTCCCTCCCAAACCCGTCCCTAAAAACAATCTAATAATTATTAATTTCTTACACGGCACCATATCTTTTATTCTTGTATTTGCATGTTATTATTATTAATTATTATTATTTTAAGCTGTTTTTATTTTCTATCTCTTTTTAAACTGCTCTTTAATGTTTTATGTAACGCTTTTTGAATTGCCTTGTTGCTAAAATGTACTGTAGAAATAAAGTTGCCTTGCCTTGCCCTACAACCCTAGCCTGTCAGTCAGTCAACAGGGCATAGTGAACACTGTGGTGCCTGCCTGTCACAATCTTAACAATGATTACTATGATGATGATGTTTTTTAGTGACGTAGAGATGTTTCACATGGGCTTTAAATGTCTATCACTGACTGAACGAATTACAGACTGAATATATTGATGAAAGTATCAAAATGATTGCAAAGTGATCGTATGAGCGATGCATGCCAGTTGCATCTTTCAATCATATTATATAACAATTCCTATCTTGGAACTAATAATAATAAATAAACATTATGGTCATATACTGTACCAAGAGATTAAAAATAAAAGAACCAGACTCAAATCACTCAAATATGAAGAGACATAACTAAGAATTAATTTCATGAATATGTGAGTATATGACCAGGCCAAAATCCTACAGGACAGTCTGGCTGCTCACAACACAGCTGGCTGAAATAAATAGTTAAATC
The DNA here is from genome assembly GCF_031162955.1 of Sander vitreus. Lineage (NCBI taxonomy): Eukaryota > Metazoa > Chordata > Actinopteri > Perciformes > Percidae > Sander > Sander vitreus. Next base: position 1,534,497 of record NC_135876.1, on the reverse strand, counting down.
AGTGAATGAATGGATGAAACCGTGTGAATTACCATGTGTTGCAGAGGTGCTGAATGACCGTTCCAGGTGGCAGCAGAGCTTCTGTGATCTGCTCAGTACTGACATTCCAGCGCTGGTCCCCAGTCGGCAGGGACAGCGGTGAACAGGGACAGTCAGTGTGGGGGACACAGGAGCCTTCATGCAACACCTATGAGGGAAACAGTCAGACTAGAAAAATCAGATCGTATCGGGGGTAAAATAAAATTCTATCACAGCAATCCAACTACACGCAAACACACACCCCTACATCCCCACACACACATGCGTGTTCAGACCTGTTCAGGAGGGCAGTGGCACCCAGGGGTGCAGGCTCCAGGTAAACACTGAGTGTGTGGCCAAAGGTCCTCACAGGTATATGGACAGGAACCTGAACAGTTACTAAACACCTGCCCAGTAGGACACCCTGCAACACACATGATTACACATGATTAACAAACGATGAATTGCATCATGTCTCATATATATTTTAATACACAAACATATGTGTGTGTTTTTTCTCTATGCACACTTTACAATATATGTCTTCAGAACAGATTGTCTCAGACACATTTGAGGTCACACCTTTGACTGCATAACACTATAAATAAACTAACTGAAAATATCACTCATTAAGCTTCTTATGAGTTGCATGGCAACCACAGGAGTTATATTGCTTGGTAGAAATAAAGTACATAAATGTGCTCAATTTACAATTTCAATGATGTGTGTGTTTTTGTTACCAGGCAGGCAGCTTTTGGTGTTACAGACGGTGTGCTGTTCCAGTGGTCCAACACAGGGCATCCCACCAGGCTCTGGCTCTCTAAGGACCGTCTTGTTCCGCATTGACAACCCGCCGCCACACGTGGCGCTGCACTCACTCCAGGGTGACCACTCATTCAACAAACATCCCACTGGAGAAGAAAGGGAGGACACAGACAGTGGTGGAATTCAGATACTTTACTTAAATAAAAATACTAATAACACACTGTAAAAATCCTGCATTGAAAGTATTACTTAAGTAAAAGTATGTTAATATCATCAGGAAAATGTACTTTAAAGTGCTCATATTATGTTCATTTTCAGGTTCATAATTGTATTTAGAGGTTGTACCAGGATAGGTTTACGTGGTTTAATTTTCAGAAAACGCCATATTTTTGTTGTACTGCACATCCTCTTTTCACCCTGTGTGTTGAGCTCTCTGTTTTAGCTACAGAGTGAGACCTCTCACTGCTGTAACATCTTTGTTGGGAGTCGCACATGCTCAGTAGCTAGGTTAGGACTACCTGCCAGTCAGAAGCAGAGTATGAGGGCGTGTCCTGACAGTACCTAGGTAAGGACTACTAGCCAGTCAGAAGCAGAGTATGAAGGCGTGTCCTGACAGTACCTAGGTAAGGACTACTAGCCAGTCAGAAGCAGAGTATGAGGGCGTGCCCTGACAGTACCTAGGTAAGGACTACTAGCCAGTCAGAAGCAGAGTATGAGGGCGTGCCTGACAGTACCTAGGTAAGGACTACTAGCCAGTCAGAAGCAGAGTATGAGGGCGTGCCCTGACAGTACCTAGGTAAGGACTACTAGCCAGTCAGAAGCAGAGTATGAGGGCGTGCCCTGACAGTACCTAGGTAAGACTACTAGCCAGTCAGAAGCAGAGTATGAGGGCGTGCCCTGACAGTACCTAGGTAAGGACTACTAGCCAGTCAGAAGCAGAGTATGAGGGCGTGCCCTGACAGTACCTAGGTAAGGACTACTAGCCAGTCAGAAGCAGAGTATGAGGGCGTACCCTGACAGTACCTAGGTAAGGACTACTAGCCAGTCAGAAGCAGAGTATGAGGGCGTGTCCTGACAGTAGCTAGGTAAGGACTACTAGCCAGTCAGAAGCAGAGTATGAGGGCGTGCCATGCTAGCAGCTAGGCGAGCATTATAACGTGTGTTCCAAAGTGACCACGTTTGTCTCTGAAGTAAAGGCTGGACTACAGTAGAGCTGTTTGGAGCAGTTTGTGAACAGTGTTTTCTGTTGGAGATGGTAAGTCCCTTTGGGGGGGACTTTGGGCTTTTTCACTTTGTAAACCTATAACATGCACAAAAAAGATATATAACACAACTACGGTTGGGTATCGTTTTTTTCTTTTCCGATACTGGTGCTAAAATGATACTTTTAAAAAACGGTGCCGGTGCTTAAACGGTGCCTGAACCGATACTTTTAAAAATATTTTTTAAAATATGTATATATTTAAAAAAGAAAAAAGGAGCACAAAACGACAGTCAGCGACACGGCTTGTTTATTGCTAAGGCCATATGGTAAAAATTAAATAATTTATTAAAAATGTAATAACAATAACTTATAACAATAACTTATTTCACCAGTAAATTGCTGGTAAATGACAAAAACAACCACTAGATGGAAAAGGGGTATTTTACAATAACTTTGAATGCACCATGAGGCTAGCGAGGCGAGTTTCAACACAATAAAGGAAAGGGAAAAAGCCAAAAAGCATAATATGAGCACTTTAAGTATTAAAAGTAAAACTACTCAATGCAGAAAAAATTACAAAAGTCAAAAGTACAATATTTCTCTCTAAAATGTAAAAGTAAAAGTGGAATGAAAAGAAAAGACTCAAGTAAAGTAGAAGGGTGTCAAATTTGTACTTCAGTACAGTACTTGAGTAAATGTACTTAGTTACATTCCACCAATGGACACAGTTGGACAAAACTTTCAGTCCTGTAAGTTAAATGTGCCCTTTTAACACTAGGTTGAACTAGGATGATGTAGAAATGTTGGGATATTGTCAAATATGCATGTTAGTACTTGTTCCAAGTCAAACCTGGACATGATGGCAGATCACAGTTCTCTGTCTGCATGGTGTCATCACAGGAAGGACCGCCCTCTGTATCCTGGCAAAGACGTATTCTTGTCATCTGGCCACGCCCACAGGAAGCTGAGCAGGAGCTCCATGGGTTCCATGGCTCATACACCGGACACTGAAGCTTGGTGCACACCAGTGTGCCGTTCTCACACACACTGCAGATGAAGGGGTGTTTCGAGAGGTGAGATAACAGCTGATCTCATGCTGGCAAAGTAAGCTATCTGATCCCTAGAATCAAGTATTACAGACCTGAACAGGCTGTAAAGTCTGCTCTTAATGTTAGACATCCTCTACTAATATTACAGTTCAATTTGGATGCACTATTCTACAAACTCAAAATTGTAATCTTGACATTTCACATCAAATAATAAAATTCACACAAATCTGTTCTCACCAGGTGTTACAGTCCATGGAAAACTCCTCTTTAGGCATGAACTCCAGTGTCCCGTTGCCTGATGGGATACCACAGCGACACTCTGTAACTGACACACAGTGGCCGTCCTGCAACAACTGTCCCTCTGGACACCGACAGCCTGAGAAATTAAAGAATAAAGTAGCACAATGAAAGAGATTAAAAAATAGAGAAACAGATATGTTGGTGGCCGATCCAGTAATCAAACAGTCTTCTAAGGTACTGTTCAAGTTAAAAGTCAAAGATCACCTGGGTGACAGGCTTCTTGGAGACACTGCACATGCTCCCATAAGTCAGTGCAGCTACGAGGACATTGATTGGCACAGCTCTCTTGGTAGGTCCGCCCCCTATCCTCACAGCGCTCACCTAGGAAACAAGGAAAATCAATCTTTCACACTTTTCATAAATAAAGAGATAAGTAAAGCTCACTGCATGTGTCACAGAAAGTGATGGTATGTAAATATCTAATGGTGTCCTTGAGTGTCGAGAAAGGCGGCCATGAATAAAATGAATTATTATTATTATTATTATTATTAATATTATAAACCCATAACATAACTTTTTGACCCACAGTTTGCTGATTGACCTTTCTACTTACCTTTCTGTTAACCTCCTTTGTGTTTGTGATGGCATGTCAATATCTAAGTCTAGTGAGTTTTAAAAAGGAGCAGTTGTACCTGGGCACAGTCCTGTGTTGCAGCTCTGGGTCTGTGTCTGTTGGCTTTTACAGTGGGGTCCTGGAAGAGAGGCCAGGGGCTGTCTGTAGCGCTGCCTGACGCCACCGCTGCAAGGCTCTGCACAGGCTGTCCAAGCGCTCCACACACTCCACTGACACAGATCTGGAAGGGTAGAATGATTATCATAACCACCATCAAGTCTGTTCTCATCCTAATTAAAATGACTGTAATTGTCATGATGACTGCTGTAATAGCTGTAATTGTTGTAATCACCAGCCACGATAACAAAAGCGTATTTACTGTTTATGGACTCCTGTACAATCATCCTTGAGCTGGGGGAATGTCTGATTTATATCTTAGAGATAAGAGTTTCTTCTATTTATTCATAGTAAAGTAACACCTGTTTATCCTAACTGAGCAGTAGAGGTATTGTATACTATATCTGGACTAACTATGAAGAAGTACAAACATTTCTTAAACTATCTACTGATGGTAACTATTATTCTCAACTGGCAGCAGTAAATTGACACACAATTAATATTTACAGGAATAGCAATGAAATCCTGGTACCACACTTTAAAGTTTTTCCAGATATTCCAGATTAAAAATGTGTATACAGGGTGTGACTTTCTGACATTTTTCCTAATCTGGTATTAACCTTACTTGCAGGATAGAGACTACTTTGTTTCAATCTGTAATTCCACCTCCACTTCCATCTGAGCGCATAAAAATGAGGTCCCCAAGGCTCCATTCCCAGGCCTCTTCTGTGCAACCTCTAAAACTATCTCCCACTAGCTCAGATTGTGGAAAACAATACATCCTAACATAATTATGTAAAGGACACACATCTTTACATAACAATATTACCAAGTCATCAAGTGACTGTAAGAATATATCAAACATTTAAGCACTTATGTCTCAGCGGGATTTAGAATAGGCTCAACTACTGTAATTGTGCCTTTACAAGTCTCTCCAAGAAGTCAATCCAGAAGCTGGATCTCAATCAGAACACTTCTGCTAAAGCTCTTCCTAAGACTAAGAAAGTGGAATACATCAGTCCAGTTCTTAGGTCTTGGCACTGGCATCCAGTGTGTCAAATAATAATAATAATAATAATCCTTAACTGAATGGTTTAGGGCTAAAATACATCTGATCTGAAACTACAATTAAGACCTCTGTGGTCTTCTGGGACAGGTCTGCTTACTATCCCCAGGGCCATAACTAAACATAGAGAAGTTTGAGTTTGTAAGCACGTAATACCTGGAACAAACTCTCACATGACACTACTTATAATATATATCATTCAATTCTAAATGATTTATTTATATTTCTCACTGGAGTGTAATTGTACTGTAATGTATTTCTTTTCTTTTCGTTTTATCTAATTTGAGCTTATATTTATCTTTTATTTTATTCTTTAAAAATCCATTTTAGATGTGTCTTTTTATATTGGCTCATGTATCTCATACAACTTGTCCTAACACCTTTTTATGTCTTATGTAAACACTTTGGATTTCGTTGTTGTACAAATAAATCTCTCTCTCTCTTGGACGAACGCCATTACCTCTGCAGATGTTAGCATCTGGACAGAGCCTCTCCTCTGCCATTGGTTCTGGACATTGGCTCTCCTCCTCCTCTCTAGAGACCGGAAGACCAGAATCCAGGTCCAAACAGGCTCGGAAACGCCTCTGGATTGAGACCATGTTATTGTCACTGAAAACTCCTGCTTGGGAGGTGCTGTTCTGGAGGAAGGAAAAGGGCACACATGGAGAACAGGGAGTCCACTCCGACCACTCGCTGATGATGACTAAAAGAAAGAAAAAGCAGGGTGACAGGATTATGGAACTATTCCACCAGGACCCCTATAAATGACTCTCACTGTCCTGCGTTCTTACCTTCACACTCTCTAATGTCACACTGAAAAGTTCCACCATGGCAAAGGCTGGAGGACAGAACAGCCAACAAACAGATTATAATCACAATATGTCAAACTGAGTCATAGACAGTATATCCCAGACAAACAGAGAGAAAACAACAAGTGGATGAAAAGAGAAATTGCAGAGAATGAAGAGATGCAGCAGAGGCAGAAAGACCATGGTAGCTAATACCTAATACTGCATTTATCCAATTTTATGTACAAAACAAACCACAGTTATTTAGTATATAAGTGTTTCTCAAACGTTCTGTATTGTAAGAGTTAAAAACTAATTTGGTGTAACAGACAGACTGATACAGAAAACATAAGGCCCTCTGCCATAGCTCCATGGGTTTTTAACAGCCAGTGTCTAACCAGGTACTGCAGCCTATGGTGACCGTGGCGCCCTGAGGGACAGTGACAGGTGTGGGTGGTTGTCCTGAAGCGTGGTGCTGCAGGTGGACGCAGCCACATTCCTCTGAAGGAACACAGCTACCGTTGTGCTGCAGCATGCCCTAGAAAGGAAAACACACAATTCACAAACCAGTCAAGTTGCTGTTTACATCCATATCTGTTCAGACTCATATAATATATGTAGTGAAGACTTTGAAGCAATAGGCCCAAGAAGACAGCTGTTTTCAGTTCTACTGAATGCTGCTATCAGAGAGGATTTTGGCAATCAATCAAAACTGGAAGTTCCCAAAAATGGCCAAAAAACACTACAAAAGTTGTCATCACAACATTAACAACAACAATATGTAGCACAGCCAAATTGACTTCCTAAATTTATGCCAGTATATTTTTGCTCAGATCTCATACAGACACACAGTCTAGCAAAATGCAACTATTTTTACATGCAAATTGTGATGTTGTCAGAATTATGTCCAAAAGGTTTGTCACTTGCTCTACATTGTAAATACAGAGTTTGTATTGAGGAGAAGGAGGAGAATGCTTTGACCGGACAGAATATATTTTGATTACTCTCTTCTACATCAAGTATTCAGATGTAGAATTATTATCTAAATGTAGCAGGTTAACTGCGAGGGACGTTTACCACTGGGACGTGTGAAACATGTCAAAAAACAGGACATAGCAAAACAAATTTGATAAGTTGCCTAAAACTGTCTGATTCACATTTGTCCTCAATGACCAGCAATCAAGAAGGTGCCTTTACCTTCACAGTATCAACATTAGTCCCACCTGCCATGTTCATTTTCAGAAACCACAATCTCTGAGGACATTGAGGACCATTTTTCACATTTTGACATTATTCTAATGATCCAATTCAGGTTTGCTTTATTGTGAGTAAAGGAGTGATTTGCACATTATGTATATCCTATACATATTGTATAAAATAGACTGGGGCAAATTAAATATTGACCTGTGGGCAGTAGCAGCCAGGCGTACACTCCCTGACGCCTAAACACAGATCTCCTTGGCCCTGAAGTGCACACTGCTTCTCACAGGGCGCACCACATGCTGAGTACACAAATGGGGCTTCACAATCTAAAAACATGAAGAAAAAACATGAAGTAGGTTATGAACACTATCAATATGTACAAAATGAAACACACAGAAACAAACATACACACCAACATGGTTGTAACTCACCATCACATTGACTGAGACTGCATGTCCTGCTCTCTGTTTCAATAGGAGTGCACTGCTGTCCCCTGGTGGCTGGGGAGAGAGCTACACGGTAGCGCTGCTGCCTCTGAGATACACACGAGCACTGGGACCAAACACTCCACTGCGACATGGGACAGCCTGCAGAAGAAGACAAGTCAACCAATCTGTCACTAAATCACTGAGAATCTGTGAAGCAGCACTTGAAGTTGGACTCATGTGACTCAGAGTTGGTCCTAGTGAGTCTACTGCTAAGTTAATCAGTGTATAATGGATCTATTTATTAACCAAACATTAGGATTATCCTCTTTTACAATCAATATAAAGATCTTCTTACTGGCATCAACTACTAAAGTATAGTTAAATTGCATTAATCAATTGTCAAATACAGCTAAGAACAGGGCTGGAAAATATATCTATCTATTAATCTATCTATTGAATTATTGAGTAGCAAATCAAAATAAATGTAGTCATGAAAATACATATAATCTCTAGCTCATATAAATTCAGAACAGTTACAGCATTCTATGACATTCATCCACAAACCAATCTTTCAGTCAGCACACACAAGGAAAGATTGTGGACTAATGTATTTAAAAACATTTGTTATTGATGTAAATATATGAATGAGATTCAAGTTTTTGGTACATATTGTCCAGCCTTAAAATAAATCTCACTTCCTGACATTTAAATATAATATTAACTGTCTGCAACACACACTGCTCTTTTTTATGAATGTCTCATTGTGTAGCCTTAGGAGAAAGAGGTGCACACACACTAAAGATTGTTCATTAAGTACAATAATGACCTTTCAATATTCCGTCTTCAGTGATAATATTCAACATGTGACCAAGAGGGTCGATATATAGACTTCACCTGACTCAACCTAGGTGTGTGGATCAAACCAGGTCCAACTCATTACTTATGTCAACATATCATGTACACATCTAATTATTCACATTATCATCTAGTGAGTTTAGTTACTCATGTGTACCGCTGTTTGTTTATGTCTTGTAATTTATGGTTAACTTGGACTTGGATCCTCTCTTAGTCTGAACAGGTTTATGACTATAGTACCATATGTTTTCAGATCTTAGTAAGACATAGCCTACCATATTAGTTATATTTACTAGGTTCTTTCTTTCAGGGGGTTAAGCATTTGATTGCCCCCCAATGATAGATGTGGAATTAATATCTCTGTTTCCTGTGTAAATCATTTGATGTGTATATATTGATGCAAGTGATGGGCTCAGCCTGGGATTCACATCTGGGCTAAAGTCTAAATATGAACCTTCTTGATCATGTTGAATATTACCTGATGAAGACGTAATACCAAAACCTTGTTTGTTGGTTTGTTTTTCTGTCAACAGTATTACGGAAAACTACTAGCCAGATTTTCATTAAACTTGGTGGAAGGGTAAAAATTCACACTGCATTGACATTGTAAAATAGGACATGGCTTTCTTAGGACATGGCCCTCTCAGAGTGCCGTTCTGGTTTGTCTTAATAAATCGTAGAAGTTAGGTACTTTATGAACTTGTGTTGTCTTCACTAATTAAACCCTGCAACTACATATAATTGTTCTGTTGCAATAACTCAATTTACCAACAGGAATCTGTTCAAATCACCCTGATTACCATGGTTTCTCATAACACACATAAATAATTCATATCATCAGACAGAGCCACCACAAAGAGGACCACAGAATGAAATTACAATGAAAAATGATTTCATTGTACAGCACACAGAGGGCCTCCTTCTATTAGACTCTGACCAGCATCAGTTTACCAAGCTGACCAGAACCAAGAGTAGCATTGTTGAGCTTTGTCTGTACCTGGACATGGCTGTTTGTAACACAGCTGGGTCTCCTCTCTGTTCCTCTCAGCCTCAATCTCAGCGGGACACGCTGCATTTCCTTCCTCCTCACACACACACACCCGCCGCCGTGACACAGAACCTGCGCCACAGCTCTGGGAACATGGTGACCAAGGCGACCAGGGGCAAAGGTCATCTGTAGGCAAGAGATTCAATATGATCAGGTCAAAATGTGAACTGTATTTACCTACTTCATGATCCTGTTTTGCTGACATCCTCCTTCCAAGATTATATATACAGTTCAGTGGCGGCTGCTGGTCTTTCAAAGAGGGGAAGCTCATTTTCGGCCTACATCATAAAAATTGTCCATTTATTTATAATATTATAATAATATATAATAATAATATATTCTATAATAATAACATAATATAATAATTATTATAATCATAATTTATAATATCTGTGAGATGGTTTCATCAAGAAGCATGGCCAGCAGTACATTTTCTTTGTCCAGTCAGCCAGCTAACTTTGTCATACCAGGACAGCTGAAAAGACCTGTTACTTTGCCCTATCTATTGCACGCTTTGCAATCTTAGGTGTTGATCTGCCCTGCTGTTGTGCCCATATTATGAAAAAAATCACTTTTTCTGGGATTTGGGGTGCTATTTTGTGTCTCTGGTGCTTCCACACACATACAAACTTTGAAAAAAAAACATCCATGCTGTTCTGAGTGAGAAACGGTTTCTGGATGTGTCCTGCCTTCAGTCTCTGGGTGAGCTGGTCAAAATCTGCACGGCTTTCTACGTCACTAGCTGAGACGAGGGGGCTAGGGGGCTAACCGTTAGCATGCTAGCGCTAGCATGCTAGTTCGTTCTCAATGGCAAAACACTGCTACAACACACACAAATTCACCCTAATCTACAAAATAAATTGTATAGAACTCATTACATGTCCCTGTTCTGCAGGTATTCCACACAAAGTTGGAAGTGTGCCCTCGTTTAGAAGAAGTCTCCCGGCTATCCTGCCTTGTACTACTGAAGTTGGAGAAACAGCTAGCTAGCTCATGTAGTCCTTACCTAGCTACTGAGCATGTAGTCCTTACCTAGCTACTGAGCATGTGCGACTGATAACAGATGATGTTACAGAAGTTAACAGGTCTCACTCTGTAGCTAAAACAGACCTGACAGCCTGTGAAAGGAGGAGCTGCAGCAATGTGCAGTAGAACAAAAATATGGTGTTTTTTGAAAATTAAAACCATGTAAACCTATTCTGGTACAACCTAAAAATACAATTATGAACCTGAAAATGAGTATAATATGACCACTTTAAGTTTCTCCTCGTAAGGAAGACTTTCAAATGGCTTTGCCAAAACCAGGTCGACAATATTAGCATTGTCTGCCATCATGTGCAGTTTCCTAGCTGGCTAGTTCACCCCTACAACACTAGCCTAGCCTACTGTATGAATGAATGAATGAATGAATGAATGAACAAATGATCTAACAAAACAATATTAAACTCGAAGAAGGAAATGTGGGAATTAGGTTAAACTGAAACAAGGAATCTGGTGTATACTTGTATGAAATATATGATGAAAATTGGCTAGCAATTTCGCCAAGCAAATACCAAGAAATAGGTCGTAGCAGTTTGTCTTTCAACTACACTTGCAAGATCCGCGATGGGACTGAGCTGTGAGCTCGAACAGCTTCGGCGACTTTTTGTAGTACAAAATCGCTGTCAAACAAAAGGATATGCAGTCTTTCGACAGACCCTCCAATCATCACGCAGAAGCCCGGAGACCAGGCCAGCCCACTGCTCCATTGAACCCCAGAGACGCCGAGCGTCCGTGGGCGGGACATAATCGCAGCATTTATCCAATGACCGTCTAGTTTCGAAAAACTGCTCAAGGCAGCCCCATTGAAGTCAATGGACGCCACGGTTCAACAGGGAAATGCACTGTGACGCTACGGGAATGTATGAGAAGGAAATCAGGTCAGCTGATTCTGAATGAACTCGTCTTCGAGATTAATGTATTCTAACTAATTTTTTGTCAATAAAATGTTAACACAATAGTACATATTTGACCACATTTTAGGGGAAGCCAAGCTTCCCTTGCAGTCTTAAAGAAATCGCCTCTGATACAGTTCATACAGTATGTATCAATGTACTATAACTGGAAATTATGCATGTCTGTTTTTTGGTAATAAACAGAACCTTTAGATGGCTATGAATGAATACAAGAATGAATAAATATAATTAAATTAAATTATAAGTATAATTGTGGCATTTCTAAACAAACCTAGACATGGAGGAGTGTGACAGTCCTGTGATTCTCTGTCCGGCCCGCTGCAGTGAGTCCCGTTGTTACGTGGAGGAGGGTTGATGCAGGCACGGGTTCGAACCTGTGCGCCCTGACCACAGGTCACTGAGCAGTCAGACCACACTGACCATGGGGTCCAACCACCATCCACTGGAGACAACACACAGGAATTGGTGATTTACAAGGCATCTTAACAACATGCCAGTCAACGTTTTTACAACAGGACAAACATAAATACATATTACACAATGTAAGATTGTCCCTGTACTGTGATCCCTGTGATCACAGGTCAAATGGAATTGGTATATACTCTTTCATTAAAAATAAGCTAGCAATGTAAGCTGGGTACTTTGTTTGCATCAGTGTCCATGTTATTCTACCACATTGAAGCCTACTTCATTCACTCTTTGTCTTTAAAATTGTTGCAGTGACCCACCTCTGCAGTCAATGTCTTGGCAGATATTTCCCTCTGGGGTGCATGTGCTAGGAGGAAAAACAAATTAGAGAGTGTTTGAAAATGCAAACCCTTTGAATTGCCATTTCCATTTTCACTGCAAACCATCAACAAAATATTATTTTCCTCTGCGTTTGTGGGCATCCATCTCACCATTGTTTACACTCGCCCTGCAGCCAGGTGTCTCCCACTCTGAGCTCCTGGTCGTCATGGAGACAGAGAGGTGGGCAGGGTCCTGGGTCGCAGTTTTTATGCTGGACTTCTTCAAAATGGCAATTTGCTCCTTCAGTCTCTGGGATCAGAGACCTGACACACAACAGTGGCACAAAACGGTGAATGTGTGTTTCTGGTTTACTTTGAGTGAAGATTTGTAATTACAAAGAAATTATAAAAATACAAAATTTCCCTGAGAGGGTGGGAATTATAGTTTTCAATTAAAGAACAAAAATGTACAAATAAAGATGTTATAATACTGTAAGTATAAACAGGTATTTATGTTTCTTTCCTTTTCTTTACCTGTATCTGGTTCTCTGGCCCTGCCCACAGGACACGCTGCACAACGCCCAACTGGACCAGGAGCTCCAAATGCATGTGGCCTGGCAGCTGTTATTGGTGCAGAGGAGCTGTCCATCTGAGCAGCTGCAGTTGTTACAGTCCACCTGATGCCAGCTGCCCGCTGCCCAAATCTGCCCCAGTGAGTCCACACAGTCACACTGCCACAGCTGTACACACACTCCATCCTGCTGCAACTGGCCTGGACACGCACGCAAAAATATGTACTATGTTAATAAACAGACAGGGGTTTTGTTAAGGCCCAGTCTTACATTACTGCAGCTGATACATTCCACTAAAAAACCCACATGTACTTTAAATAGGGTTCCTCATCCACAAAAATACATATTTTGTCACCTAGCTGTATTAAGCTGCATGCAGACTGTTTTGGTTTTATGATATCTGTCAAAGAAGTTTGCTTCCAAAACTAAACAGTTGAGGTAAATGAACCTCCATTTACGCTGCACACAGAATTAAAAAATTACATTTAATCTCTTTTTTTCTCTTTTCTTTTTTTTTTTTTACTATTTTTGCATTCTGACTAAAGATAGTCCATATACCTCATTGTGAACTGTTTTAATGGGGGACTATTTTTTTTGTAGAAAAAAATAAATATCAACCAGGGTAGAAATACTGAGCACACACACACACACACACACACACACACACACACACACACACACACACACAGCCTAAGTACCTTTAGGACAGCGACAGCCAGGTTGACATTCGGTGGTGTTGCTGTGACACTCTATGCCCTGCTGGAGGTCTGAGCACCGCTGTGGACACTGGTTGGCACACGGCACAAACTCCTGGCCTGGGGGGCACCCTTTCTCATCTGATAATACACAAAGAGGTCATGAATTTTCCCATGATACTGCAGGCATTTCTTCTGCATCGTGCGTGCCTCACCAAGGATGCTAATCACAGGCTTACCTAGAAAATGGCCTTATGCTGAATAAATGATTCAGCATATGAAATTAATAATTTGTCTTTGCACAGGATGAACTCTCCTTGGGGTCATATAGCAATCTAAACTCTAAAGTGAACAAGCCTGCATAAGTGTGTGTGTGTGTGTGTGTGTGTGTGTGTGTGTGTGTGTGTGTGTGTGTGTGTGTGTGTGTGTGTGTGTGTGTGTGTGTGTGTGAACATGTAGGTCTGTCTCACCGCAGGGTTTGGTGTTGCAGGGTTTGACCTGGTTCTTCTCTCCTTCACACTTCTTCCCTCCGTTCTTGGGCGGAGGGCTGGAGCAGGAGCGAGTGCGTATGGAGCGCCCGCCTCCACAGCCTTTATCACAACGAGACCAGGGACTCCAGCGAGACCAACCTCCATCCACTACACACAAACAAACATGAACATAAGCACAAAATATGACACCAGTGTTTTTATACCATGTACTAGTAATCACAAAGACTTTACAATAAATGATCATTCCAGTTGATCACAACTTGATTCTTATTTTTTTGGCCAGAATTTCTATTGGTTAGAATGTACTCACCAAAGTAATTGACTGCAGCAATCGACTTGATGAATACAATGGTATATTTTTACGGATTGGAATGATGACCTGGGTTGTGATAAAAAGGAATTCTTTTTCATCTTTTAATACATTTTTTAAGCAAATACATTTTTATAAAAGGTGTGTATCCAACCTTTTAGGTAAGATAAGCCCAGACCCACAGGGGACCGGAAGGGGCCACAAGGCTCCAGGTTCATCATGTGGCAATTACTTTGTAGTCATTTTATTAATTGAACATGAATTCAGTAAAGCACAATATAAACTGAATTAATGTGAAGGAAAAACCGGCATTATTACCAAATATTAAAGGCTAATCCTTTAGGGCCCTGAGTTAAAAACTAGTTTTAAGGCCTTTATTATTTATTGTGCTCATGGTGCATGGTGTGGTTAATGTTATGACAAACTGATTAGCAATTACTAACTAACACAAAAACAATGCAGTGTGTGGGAGGAATTTGAGGGTGAGGGGTCATTAGGGGCACACAGCAACAACAAAAAAATCAGGCATGGGCCGGTATACGATTCTGACAGTATAATAACCTTTAGCAAAAATATCACGTTTCACAGTATTGCAATTACAGGTTTAAAATGTATTATTTTTTTTAAATGTCTGGGTAAAAAAAAGTTGAATTAATTTTGTGCCAATGCAGTTGTAGGTGCAGACTGATTTTAAATGTACATTACTACAGAACAATATTGCAAATCTGATGACAATCATCACTGAAACATTAAAGCTTGAAAATCAGTCAAAGACCGTCAAAGACAATGTAACGTTTTCTGAAAGGGATGGATTAAAGATTGCAGATTGACTCTACGTGCTGATCAGTTGGCTGACCTCTGCAGGGCCTGATGTTACAGAAGCGATGCTCCAGGTTTCCTCCCAAGATGTCTTCACACCACGAGCCGTTGGTCCGGGGGCGGAGGAAGGCTCGGATCCTCTGCTGCTGACCCACTCCACAGGACCGTGAACAGGAGCGCCACTCCCCCCACTCTGTCCACGAACAGTTCCTCCCCACACAGTCTGCCCCCACACACACATCGTCTCCATCTGGGAACATATTACAAAAGACATAAGACTGCTTGACATAGTAGTATTAGTGTATTAGTGTCAATTGTGATGCTTTGGTTTAATTGCTGGTATCTCATCTCCTTTACAATTTCAACCTTGTTGTTACAGTTTAATATAATTACAGATTTGTTTACGGTATTTACAGTAATATTGCAATATGTATTCGTTAAATTGAAAACGGTACACAGAGCTCCTCTGAAACACAGTCACAACAAATGAGCAGTTCATTAAGTATATGTTTCAATTTAGGCCAGAAACAGCTGAATCATAAGAATTGTACTACTGTTTAACCCCTCCCTAGAATAAAAACTTCAAACAGTAAACACTTCAGCTGCCTACTTTGTGGTTAGATTTGATTATGTACAAATATAACTTACACAATATTCTCAAACAAGATTGTGAAATAATACAGCTTCCCTGTACTAATCTCTTCTGATGTTTGCGCTGATCTATGAGTAAAACAATTAAGTCCTTTCAAAAATCTGTTCTGTCGTCTCTGAGCTAAGCATGGTGAAAAAGTACAAACCTAGCCACAACAAAAACAGTCCCAAACAGCCAACCAACAGATGTTATAAAACTCTGTTTGTGTAGAGATTTTACTGAGGGAAAGCTGCTCTCACACACAGGCTCCTAGTATCTAAATAATTCATCCTCTGTTGTCTAATATAAGCCATTAGCATGGCAGTTTTCATCTTATCACAAATGTTGCTGTCTTTTTATAATAATGTTAATGAGCAGCGGCTTGCTTAATGTTCACACAGCCACTTCATTCACAACCGGGAACGACTATGCACTACTATGAGCTACTGAAATATTGGTAATTGAGTTATTTTCTCAAAATATAACAAATAAATGTAAGAAGCAGATGATTTGCGAAATGTATGTTTGACTGGTATAAGGAAAGACTTGGCAGCAGTCCTGGGCAGGGCCTGAAATGAACACCCGACCACGCGCCAAATGCAGGGGAATTTTGCCATTGGTGGGTAAAACTGTCAATCTACCTGCCACCTTGGCAGCCAATGAGAATTGAGTGATTCAGACTTGATTTTTTTTGCCATTGTTTGTTCTTTACATTTCAACCAAGTCGGCATTTGCTTGGATTTGAGCTAAAAATGTGGTAGTGCATTACTGGGGTGAGGAGGCCGGCTGAAACAAGCAACCAACAAAAAGATGAGGATGATTCAAAGAAAAGTAAAAGAAGACAGTGGACAGTGGCGACAATGGCAAGGTTCGTGAGGTGCTGGTTTATGACGGCAGTACAGAACAAATGTACTGCTGTGACGGTCGTGTGTATGGCTCAGAGAAAGAGGTGGAGGAAGAGGAGTGTGTCTGCTCCTTCTTTGTGGACTCAGAGGAGCAGTCGGTATATGATAACTGTCTCTGACAGGGGAAATCATTAAATAAAAAGATTAAAAAAATATGTTTGATAAGAGTCATTCAATGTATTGATTTGGTTAATAACTTGACATCACTTAAATGTGTATTCTTAACAAGTTCAAGAACGATGCTTGTGCGTTTCCTGTATTTCACCTTTATGAGGCAAAAGAATTGGCTGGTAAAAAGCCTGTGTGGCTCCACAGTGGCTGGTGGCCAAAAAAGTTAACTTCAGTCCCTGGTCCTGGGGCCAATCCCAATGTCCACACTCACTGTGTTCCAGGTAAGTCAGCGAGGGCCACTGGCAAATCCTCAAGTGCTTGAAGGCTCATCTTACAGACTTTTTAAGTCCTTTATGCACACTTTACTTTAGTATGCATCTCTGCAGACTTTCTCTGAAGGAATTACCCACAAGTCATAGCATTGGGACGTTAAAACATGGGGTTACCAGGGGATGCCCGGAAGCGTTAAAAAACAAAAAAGGCAAACAAGGACTGGCACATGGCTGTTCAGCCTGGCATATTATTTGTCTAAAGAAACCCTACCGCCCACACCGACCAACATGCAAAAATATGTGTAAGCAACCACCCGAACCTGACTCGCATACCTTACGCATTATAGTAGCAGAATTGTCAGGACTGAGGACTGAGACAAGGACAGAGACGAACTGAGCGCCGCGGCGCTGGTGATTTTAACGGTGTTGGTGTGTTTGAGAAGAGTGACAGAGAGAGAGGAAGAGAAGGTGATGCAAATAAAGAGACATTTTGGTAAAGTCCTTATTCTTAAAAGTACATTTTAGTCTCGTCGGTTTTCCTCGATATTGCATGTTGATATGATTACAGTCTCTGGTGTAAGTCATGGAAAAAAGGTTGTTGACTAACATATTTCATAATAGTTTTCGTACACAATATTAACACCAAGCACCACTTGTATGGAGCTAAATCAGGGCCAAATGTTTTGTTAATTTGAAAAAAATATATATAGTTGAAAAACTAAAGCTTGAAATTGAAAATGTAAGTTTTGGTCTAAAACTTGAAAAATAAAACCATGTATTCAAACTAAATATAAGTGTTCCATTTTTTCTTTCAGTTTGAATTAAATTTAGATTCAATTCTGGAATTATTTTGAATAAATTATTAATTTTCATTTTTCACTTTTATATTTGTTTTCAGTTCCACATTTCATATTTTCAGATTCAAAACTTATTTTTTTTTACGGCTTCAAATCTTTTTTTACAGTTTCAGATCAGTTTTTCAGTTTCAGACTTTTGGCCCTGATTTTGCGTAGGGGGCGTGGCTTCAACTCAGAGGGGCGTGGCATTATGAGTGACAACCTAACAAAGAAGGCAGAAGACTCTCCTCAGTCATGTTGCCTTCAGGAAATTGTGTTACTGGGAGAACTATGACTGAATGCTTTCTATCCACCATATACATGTGATTTTTACTAAACAAACTGATGCCACGTGTTTTGGACAACACGTGGTACCAATTACACTATAAGAGCAATAAACTGTGCCAGATTGTGCAGTTCAGCAGGAACAATGACTTCTCCCACTTCCACGTACGACTTTGAATGTATGCACCACAGTATTCACTCGGCAGTCAGCATGGCGTCCGCTCCGCCAAGGCAACCCTGGCGCCAGCGCACAGGTAAGACGTGAAAGATATTAGCATTTTTGAATAGATACTCTGGGACATTATCCCCGCAGTGGCATTTTTTTTGTCATTAACACATAAAGGGAAAATAGGTGGACAGCTGGACAAAGCTGGAAATGAAGCATCGCTAGCACTAAAGTTAGCATTAACTAATGTTAGCTTCACACTAGCTGGTGTTTTTACACTAATTTCAGTGTCCAGCTCAAGTTTTCTGACTTTAACGTGTAGTGTCTTTGTTAACCTCTGTTTGTCAGAATGACCAGAACTCAACAGTGGCTGCGATGCTTCATTTCCAGCTTTGTCCAGCTGTCCACCTATTTTCCCTTTATGTGTTAATGACAAAAAAAATGCCACTGCCATTTTTTTTCAAATTAACAAAACATTTGGCCCTGATTTAGCTCCATACACTAGGTCTAAGTCTGTGAGGGTTCAGGGCCTTGGGGGGGACTTTGGCATTGGGTCATAGACTCGGACAGCAGCAGAGAGAGATAATTGGAGTTGTGGTACCTGAACACTGGGGCAGGTTACAGGCCTTCTCTTGGTGAGAGCTTCCAGAGCAGGGGGGTCTGATACACTGTCGATAACGGGACTTCATGGCCGGGCTGAGAGCATCAGTGCAAGTCTTAGTGCAGGGACTCCATAATGACCATGGAGAGAAGCCAGCATCCTCATCTAAAGAAGATGGAGGAGGAATGAGGATGAAACAGAGATCAGTCTTTAAATGATTGTTTTTGTCTTATGAGGGAAAAGATGGTATAAATGGATAAAGATGGATAAAATAAACGTAACAAATCTCAATACTATTTACCATACAGACAAAAAATTGCCAGTATGGGCCAAGGAAGCAAAAAAAAGCAAAACAAAAAAGAGAAAAGGTAATTTAGTAAAACATACTGTAACAACGGAGAAGACCTAGCTGGTATTAAACTTTGTATTTACCTGGTAAAACTGGTTCTTCTGTAGGACCAACAATCACTGCCAACAACAAGCAAAAATTCAAAATCAGTACAAGTTCCACCATTACTATTGTACACAAACAAGCAGCTGGCAGTATATACTGTCTCTGTTATTCATAATGGCTGTGAATGAAGGATACAGAATAGCCCTTTATAATTAAATTAGATTAGATTTATGATTTCATTTAAAATAGATAGTCTCACGTACCATCTCCCTCACCTGCGATTGCTGGTCATTGTTAGCCTGGAAAACCAGACCCAAATCCAAAAGATTAAGGGTCTGGCACTGAATAATGAAAATGGCCCAATTCGCATGCATTTGAAAATCTCACTGCACGCAATTGGATAACACTACGACCAATCACAACAATACACGGGGTGACGTATCCAGAGCCCCATACGCTTAGCTACCAGCGGAGCTAACTGGTAGATTAAACTGTCATCATCTGTTTAGCTGGCCTCTGTCCCGCCTCTGTCAGATACACCGATGTGATTGGTGCAGCTCGGCTACAAGGGCATAGTTAATGAGCAGCATTACTCAATGCCAGAGTGACTCGCTGAGCTAATTACAATTGTGCTCTCGTGAGAACTCTGGATTTCCAGGGTAGGTCATTGTAACAAATTGTCAATCTTCGATCATCCCTAACACGCATTACATACAGTACCTATTCCACCTAAACTAGCCTCTGTACCTGGGCAGTCAGGGGCCTGGCAGTAGGTGGTTTCCTGACGTGGTCCCTGGCAGTCTCTTCCTCCATGGGCCGGGGCAGGCTGTGTGCAGATCTTGTAGCGACTCTTCAGTCCAAGACCTCCACAGGACAGCGAGCAGGGGTTCCAGGGGCCCCAGGGTGACAGACCACCATCGACTGGGCAATGCTCCAAGGAACAGTTCCACCTGCCATGTTCACAGGTGCTACAGAACAGAGGGGAGGAACAGTGAGGTGTGGTGCCTAATAGTATGTGCTTTTAATTTCATATACAACCGGGGAGCTTCGTTTTGATCTTCAACTGAGATACCTTATTTACTCCTTTTTTAGACAATGTAGGAACCAACAGATACCCTCTAATTGTCCAGCAGTAAATGGCAGTGTGTGTAGTGGGGAGAGTGGGACTGTATGAAATGTAGCATAGCCGCAAATATTCTGCTCACCAGGTGCTGCAGTCATGGACCAGTGTGTCTCCAGACTGAAGTTCCACTCCCTCAGAGATGTTATGGAGGAGCAGAGATGAGACTGGTGAGACAGAAACACTCTGCAGAGAGGCCAGAAACTCTTTGTCCACCAGGCACGGACACTCCTGAAAAAAAATTTCAATGTTACATAACAATTTCAATGGTACATTCATTTAATCACTGTAAGTCAGTTTGGACACTTGCAGTGAGTACCTTTGGACTTAAATTCAGTAATGCTCACTTTACATTGCTTGGAAATGTATTAACTATCAACTTGTTGTCATTTTGTGTTGCAAGCTTAAGTGTAAGTGTTGTTCAGATGCATAATATCAGTGTATCAGAATGCTAAAGTTGCCCAGATGACAGGGAACCCACCTGCAGGCAGACACCGTGGTGTTGGTAGGTGTGCAGGGGGCAGTGGCAGCCTTCCTCGCAGCCATCGGAGTAGCAGCCCTCCCTGCCGCTGACCTGAGCGCAGCTGAATGGACAGCCTTCACCTCGTTCACACTCCCTGTACAACCTTCCAGGTGGGCAGCCCACTTCTGCCCCATAATATGATGTCACCATTGAGACACAGTTAAAAGATGCTCAAAACCAGTCTGCAAATGACAGCTTTTCTACCAGGTTACCGTGGATCTTACGATTAATCTAACTTTGATAGACAGATGTTCTAAAGGGAACCAGGACTCACCGAGGCAGACTTGGGTGTTGCAGGTCTTGCTCTGGCGGCTGGGGCCGCTGCAAGGTAGAGAGCTGCAGAGGCGCGAGCGGCTCTGTTGTCCTCCACCACAGCTGACCGAACACATAGACCACCGAGACCAGGGGAGCCACGGGCCCACAGAGTCTGGAAGCAAAAACACAAAGAAATGTGACACATTGGCATTAATAAACATAGTAAAACACCTTCAATTTATTTCCAAAGATTGTATATCTATTTAGAAAAACTCTTTATCATATTAACCATATTGTTATTAGTATTTTCAATATAGAAATGACAAGATTCTCTATTAATGCTAACATGTTCTCCATAATTTTAAAAGTCCCCCTCTAAACATGTTTTGAAATCACATCTGCTCTTTCTCCATTGAGAAATTCTGGATCTGGCCTGGCCCCCACCACCGCTGTTTGCACTAAGTCGAATGAGCGGCGAAAGAGTAATGTGCGGAAGCACTTCGAAGGGGCCCCAAAGTCGGGGAGCGATCTGCAGCAAAATCGGCAACTAGCACACGTATTAGAATTGTAAGGGTAGTTAGCATTGTTTTCATGTTGTTAGTTTATTATTGCCACTGGCTAACACAGCATGATGACTGTACTGACAATGCTGCTCTGCGATGAAGGTTTCAGGTTTCTTTTACGGCTTTTGCAAATTTGACAGCGATTGGCTTTTGAATGTGTGACATTCTAAATCTAGCTTGCCCGGGGTATGTTTGAATCTCAGATTTTAGTGACGTGCACAGACATCTCTCCCCTTCAGTAGAGAAATTTAAACATTTTAAGCATAAACGTATAAATACAATCTACAGTTTCATTATTCATGTGTCACTGTATTGTTGGATATCTCATTTTGCAATACAGTAAATCATATGACATGAACATACAGTAGGCAAGGACTTGTTCAAATTTCCAAGAGAATGAAAGCATGTTTCAAAAGGGTAATGTAAGAAATGAACTTTTAGATTTCAGTAAAGCTGAGAGAAGTTGTGTCTGCGTCTAAAAGCTCAAGTTCTAAGTTAGCTCGGCCAGACAGGGCTACCTGTGCACAGGTGTATGTTGCAATCTTTCTGCTGTTCAGCGACTCCAAGGCAGCCTCTCCCACTGCTCTGAGGGGACGGGTTATCACACTGGCGTCTCCTGAGCTTGACTCCTCCTCCACAAGAGAGCGAGCACTCGGTCCAGGCCCCCCATTGGCTCCAGCCACCATCAACATAACAACCAGGGACTGACTGACACCGCAGAACCCCAGCCTTGCATGTACTGAGATGATAAAGTGAGAAGGGTGACAAAACACAAAAAAGGAAAATAAACACATTGGCATTTTTGTTTTTGTACATTGAAGTGACTATATGTAACTTTGACATGTTTCTGAAACTGTGTAATGTTCCATCTGATGATCATAAATGACCTGTAACAGCAAACGAGACTAACAGTGAAAAGAACACTAGTTTTATATCGTTTTTATTAATGTCTCTGCCCAGGTCTGATTTCTCCTGTGAAGTCAGAGAATGATTTACGGCAGGTAGACGGAGCTACAGCAACACATTCTGAAGGGTAACACCAGAAAAGCCTGTGTTAGTGTATCCAGCCAGGTAAAAGGTAGCAGGAGATTTCTTTACATAGGCCTAATTATATTTTTATATTTTAGAAGTGATCTGCGGACGTGTTATTCCTTTTAATCCGTGTTTGTGTTCCCCTACTATTTTCTTTTCCCTTGTCCCCCTGTACTTGTGTAAAGCGTCCGTGGGTTTCATGAAAAGCGCTATATTAGTATATAGTTATTATTACGTTGGTTGGTACAACAATCTGTTAATGCTTTGGCTGGTGACCCAGTGACAGTGACACCTGGTTTATCTCACGATTCATCCAAAGTAGACTAAGTTACCGTAGCAACACTGGAAATACAACAATGCTTCTGTTACGTATTCTCTTATTGTAAATGAAGGATTTTCTGTCTGACCAAAATATTCATCGTGACTATATGACCTCCCGGTAACACTAACTCAGTAATATACAGAGGCTAATACAGCACCGTAAAGAAAAGATCTTTATGACAGTAGGTGTGGTAAACACTACTGCTTTAGTCCAAAGCGGCCGCTAGAAACAACACAAAGTGAAAGTTACATATAGCCACATTAAACTGAATTACATTCTATATTATATACAGTACATCAATTTTATTACAAGAATCTAAATGTTGTAGAGATATTCAGCTGTGCTGTACCAGTTTTTGCAGTCACTGATGATGATGTCTCCTGGATTTGCAAACTGCCAATCAGATCCACCGGGCCATGCCCATGATGCATTACTGGAATCTAGCCCGCTGAATGTCATCACTATATCAGAGACAAAAACACATCGATTAGATAATCTCTGCTAAGTTTAACACAGTTTACCAATACAATGTCAACACTTTTATATTACAGACTGTAGATCTAACCCTCAGCAGAGCTGTTATGGTATTTGCAGCGACACTCCTTCCTGGCCACACACACTCCATCCTGCAGAACCCTGTCACCCGGACAACCACAGGTCTTTCTGCACCCAGGGGAGTCCAAGCACTCCGTGTCACCGTGGAGATCTGAACAGGTGCGAGGACAGGGCTTCCCACAAGGCCATTCTTCTTGGCCTCCACCACAGTCTGCAGGAGGAGGTAGAGTTTAAAGAGAATTAACACAAGAGTGGAGTGATGGGTTTTATGGTTAAGTATGCTTTCACACAGTTTGTGACAATATAAAAGCAAACATGACACTAGCCAGACTAGATGGAAAAGATTATGTATGTCAGTCTGATAAAATGAGTAGCTAGTGTTCTTGTGTGTGCAGTCCTGTTAGTGTATCGCAGCAGTGCAGGAGTCTGTCACCTTGCTGCTTATCAGTAACTTTGTTCTCATTCTGTGGGAGTTGGTCATGCACAGGACCATGGGAGGACAGGCAGAGTTCATTCATCTTTCCTTTCAGGCAGCCATTTCATATTAACAGGCCTTTTGACTTAATTTTTTCAGTCAATTCAAGGAAAACCGGCTTTTTTTCTCCCAGGCTTCAACACCAGGGACAGATATAGAAATGTGTCTTGTAAGGACTCTCTTCATTTATTTCCCTATCTTCATCAGAGCTCAGATTTCTCTCTTCATTCCTCATTTTCATCCAGTAACCTTCCTTTGAAGTGGTGCATGTGTTTTTCAACATAAATACACAATTAATATAGAATCCTTTACTACGTTGACCTGAGCAAACAGTGATGTTGTCATGGCAACCACGGCTCTGTCTGCTTTCTCCGAGACAGGGCAGCCCCCCGAACCTAGCGGGAGGGCTGTTACACTCTCTGGTGCGAGTGGACGACCCGGCGCACCCATCACACTCTGACCACGCTAACCAGGGACTCCACGAACCATGGACTAGAGGGAGAGGGAGGAGAAGAAACAAAGAGAGCAATGAAGACAGAGACACAAACACATTATGTGTGATAGCGGTTAGTTCAATTTGACTGCCTGTGAGAAAGGACATCAAAAGATGATAAAAAGAAAGAGACATATATATATATATATATACACAAAGGATAGAAGCAGGAAAGGATAAAAGGGAGGAGATATGAAGAATGAATCAAGACAAAAATAGGAGTGAAAAACATTAAAATGCCACTTTATCAAGTTACCATGCAAATAAACCCTGTATTTAAAAGGAGTGACTGACTGATGTTGTGTTCACACCGGCTGCGTCAATTTGCTTCACATTGTGCAACTCGGCTAAGTTTGGTCGCTTAAGTTGAAATATTATAACTCACGCAGATACGAGAATAGCGTGAATTTCGTGTATTGCGTGGCGCCATTCGCTTCGCCCGCTGCGAATTTGCGTCTATGCGTTGACTTTGTGTGTACAGTTATCGCGCTGGGAAATTGTTAGAGATTTGGAACCTGTTTCTGTTCTCCAGTCACATTAAAGGTGCCGTAGGAAGGATTGCGAAGATCCAGGAATTAGCCAAAAAATACAACTTACAGTTAGGACTTGAACCAGCAACCCTCCTGTTCCCAACCCAAGTCCCTACAGACAGAGCTACTGCCACCTCCATAATGACCTGCTTCATATAGTTCTACTGGAACATAGGGTCAGTTTCAGCAAATATGACAGAAAGTTAGTTTTATAAGTCTTACCTACTGCACCTTTAAATACTAGTTTCCTGTGGCTAAATAATTCTATTCAAATTGTTAGTTTTGATCCATTAGCTAAGCTAAGCTCATTAGGAACCAATGATAGTGGTACCAGGACAGAAGGTGATGACAGGGCAGGGCTGTCTCTGGATTTGAACTCCGACCCCATTGTGTATTTCCTGTTCTCCAGAGCAGGCCGCTCCTTCAGCTTTGGGCTCAGGACAGCCACAGCTCCTGTAGCGGGACACCGACTCCGATCCACAGGTCCTGGAGCACGGAGTCCACTCAGACCACTCACACCAGCCACCTGACACTGGAAACGCACAGAAAGAAATCTACATTGATGAACATCCCCAGACATCATTTTCCTACGCTGCTCTTCTTTTAATCATGAAGTCAGAAATAAAGACGTGCGAGTCTAGTGAGTTTATTGTTGTTAGTGAGTTTAAACTTAAGCCAAAGAAAGAAAGACTGCACACAAGCCAGTTAAAAGTCAAGTTTTATATGCCGTTTTTGATCATGCACAAGTTCCACTTTGTTTTAACACATACAGCTGGTCTAACTCACCTGGACAGGGGTATCTGGTGCAGTTGAGCCTCCCACCATCACAGGTGCTGAAACAAAAAGGAAATACCAGCATCATTCTTTTCCTGTTCCTTCTTTGTGGATGTTTTTCTGTTAAATATAAATGTGGTGTACAGTATGTTCTCTTTGTCTGTGTTTTATTCTGACCAGTTGTTACATCCATCAGGGGATACAGTGGTCTCCCCTGGTTCCAGCCTTTGTCCAGTGCTGAGGTCCATGCAGGGACAGTCTTCTTTCTCTACACACACTGTCCCGTTAGCAGACAGGACCTTTCCCTCTGTACAGTAGCACCCTGGCTCACATTGCCACTCACAGTACTGGAGGACAGGAAGAAAATGATCTTCATCACCAGAATTCTATATTTTAATCCACTAAGCATGACTTAAAGTTAAACCAGTGGTAATGGGTGGAAACATGAGTTATGATCAGTGTGATACTCACAGCCAGGTCATCACAGGAGCGAGGGCAGGAGGGACCACAGCTACTGAACACTGTGCCTGGGACCTGCGAACATGGCGGCACTAAAAACACACACATGATGACAAATTGTCAAAACACTGACATAGAATCGGCTGTATTGTGAACAAAACTCAAACTGCAGATGTAGACCAAACACATACTCACAGCCTCATCTACATTCTACACACTCTGTAAACGTACCTGGACAGTGGTCAGTGTTACAGGCTATGACCTCGGTTCCCAGCCCCTCACAGTAGTTCCCCTCACCCTCTGGACGGGGACTGTCACACTCTCTCCTTCGGCTGCGAACCCCCCCACCGCATGACTTGGTACACTCCGTCCAGTTACTCCACTGATTCCAGCCACCGTCACCTGGAAAGATCCAACACATCATGATGAAATAGTGAAAGAATTTTTAAAAAAAAACTCTGCGGTAAATAAAGATCAATCAATTCTGTATAAATCACCCAGGAAGTGACAGTAGTTTACAAAACCTGGTAACATCAGTCACATCACTGGATGTACAGTATGTATCTGTCAAACATACACAAGTAAAGACTGGCTGAAGTTTACATGGCAGCGAAAACAAAACCTAAGTGATCCATCCACCCAAGTAATTATTTTGTTTTAATTTATAATTTTGTATTATATCAGTCTCAATATTTAAAGAACAGTTTTATAGAAGAAAACTTAAACAAGTTCCAGTACAGTAAGCCAAATCTGAAATGTCAACTTGTAAAAATGATGTGGCCAGTAGCTCTATACTGTGTGTTTACTCTCAATGGTTTATTGTTATGAATACCTTTGGTTTACAGAATGTTCAATTTATATTTCCGGGCAAAAGACTCATGATTGATGACTGCACTAAAATTCAAAGTTGCCTGGATGCAATCCAGTCAGAATTCGCATACAGGCTACGTAAAAAGATGACATGCATTTAAATATGAACAGAATGCCAGTCAATACAAATTAACACAATACAAACTCACGGTCACATGAAGCAAAGATACAGATTTGGTCTTCTCTGCTAGGGCCCAGACATGGCAGGCCACTGCCAGAACGCTGGGGGCTGGAACAGAACCGGTACCGGGACTGGAGACCTGCTCCACACGACACCGAACACTGACCCCAGGGAGTCCACAATGACCACTGGCCATCAACTGGAGAGAGTGTGTGTTTGTACGTGAAGGAACAGAACAAGAAGGATACAGCGTGAAACAATGAGGTGAAAGGAAACAGCAGGAAAAATTGCATGTTATTTAGATTATATATAGTACTACAGTACATGCTGTTTTGCATCACAACATCATTCAATCATAAGAGTTATTCACATTGTCTGTGACTATAATTCCATCAAGCTAGAAAAGGTAAGTCATAGATGAATTAATGTGGACAGGATTTGAATGACTAATGACTGATTATTGGCATGCAAACTACTGTTACTGTTATAAAGAAAAATTCAATGAATTCTGGCCTACCATCGCAGCTGACTTGAGAGCAGTTTACCAGCCTCCCTGCTTCACATGTACTGAAAATATAAACACACAGTTAAATCATAATTTTCATTCTTTATATAATGATGAATGGAAGCAGATTCTGGTGGAGTTAAACTCATTATGGCTCATAGAGCAATTAAAGAATAACGTCAGTTTTCCTTACCAGTTGTTGCAGTTTGTGGGCACAATATCTCCTGGTTTGAACTGTTCTCCATCTAAGTCACAGCGACAGTTAGATTCCCGCACACACCGACCATCCTGTAAATATGAAGGACCATTAACAATATGACCGTGGTGCCTGTATATACGTGTTTGTGTTTAGCCACCCCACCCACCTGTTGGACAGTCCCGTTTGGACACTGGCAGCCTGGTGTGCAGTTCCTGCTAAGGTCCATTGTGAGATCTGTACATGACACTGCTCCCGTCACACACTGCTTCCACTGCTGGCCTGGAGGACACACCATGCCATCTCCTGACAGAGCAACAGTCCAAGCAGGGATCAATGAAAACCTTCTCAGTGCAATCAAAAACAAATCTGAATGCATAAAAAAGTAAATAAGTCTATTTTTTATCTGGTTTTGTTAAAAAACTGGAGATCCAATGCTGCCCAAAAGCTCCATGATGCCTAGAAATAACACATATTTTGACTAGCAAAAGCTTGAACCCAAAACAATATGTACAGTACCATCCATTAATCTGGCAATGAAATCAACCTTTAAATACTGATGTTGACATAAATTACGCATTCTTATTGTTGTTTTTTTATGCAAAAACATAAGTTAATGCAATACATGTGTGACACAGGATGTATACTACATTCTGCTGTCTTCTTGAAAAGTACTTATACAACTTATACAATTCTGATATTAAACTTGACAATATTGTTAGATGTGTAGGTCTTGCTGTACCACAGGGCTGTAGGTTACAGGCGCTGAACTGATGAGTGGTGCCATGGATTCGCATGGGCCCGCGGGTTCGGCTCCTGTAACCTCCGCCACACGTCACTGAGCACTCTGACCACGCACTCCATGGCTCCTTTACACCTTTACACACATAACAACTATGTTACCTTCCTTATATTTGAATCTGTGCACACAGGAGTTAAAAAGAAACAGGCAACTCATCTTTCACATTTCAAAACATAGATTCTGTACAGTATATAATAACATTAGCAACCAAGCAACCGTTCTCCTCACTATAGCAGGGTTCAATGCTGCAGGTATCGATCCCAACTCTGTCTCCTTTGCAGGGGCGACCCCCGAAAGCTGGAGGAGGATTGGTTTCTGAACGATACCGCCTTCTCACACCAACATCACATGTTCGACTGCAAGCGCTCCACTGGGTCCAGCTGCTCCAGCCACAGTCCACTGAGAGACACACACAGGATAAAAGGTGGAAAAAGACAGAGAGAATGGGAGACAAATGATGAGAGAAGACAGGACTTAAAGACAGCAAGAGACAAGGAGGGAGACAAGTCAATGTACAAAACTGCAATTAATACTAAAGCCACTTACCAGGACAGGGAGCTGTTCTGCACTTCATTTCTCCATTAGTGCAGGTACTGTTTGAGACACACGATGCAAGAACAAGTGACGTTTGATTTAAAAAAAATGGCAGTTCATTCCAACACCCAAAATATGAATCTAAACTTTTAGGCAAACTTTGATCATCCATTTATAGACAGAGGTGTCATTCTGTCTACTATTTTACAATAAATATACATTTTGGACACAGGGTAAACAGTACCAGTTATTGCAGGCATCAACAGGCAGGGTGGCACCGGCTGGGTACAGTTCCCCCTGGTGGTAACACGGACACTGTGCCAGGGGAACACAGCTGCCATTGAGTAGGTAAAAGCCCAGGGCGCAGTAGCAGCCGTCGTAACAGGCGGTGGCACACTGCACCTTTGTGGAGGTTATGTCCAGGCACATCCGCGGACATGCACCACCGTGAGCCTCACACTCTGCTGATGTCATGTAAACCATGCCCTCTGGACACACACCTGTGATGGCTGAATATTGCACAATCCCACACAGGCATTTATTCAATGTGGTGGATAAAAATAATGGGAAGCAAAAATATAATGCATCCAATACAAAAACATCACAAGCACAATTCGATTATATTATTCACACATATGATTCCATGGCCCCCCATAGCTGAGTAATAAAAAAAAAACATGATGCAGTACCTGAGCAAGGGTGGGAGTTGCAGTCTCTTGTCTGCATTTGTGGCCCGGGGCAGCTGCTGCCCCCATGCTGTGGAGTGGGTGAATTGCAGAATCGCTCTCTTGCTTTGACGCCAGAGTTACACTCTGATGAACACTGAGACCAAGATGACCATGCTGACCAGCTGCCATTCACTGGAAGCATACAACAAAAATCTGCTTTTAACAGTAAAAACACACCGGACGCTGAAGCGCCGCAAAGATAAATCCTCTGCACTCTACAGAACTGCTCTCTCTCTCGATCTCCACCCGTGAGTGTTTGGTTGTGTGTCACTCTGTTTGTCTGTCTGTCAGTCGGTCTCTCTCTCTGTGTGCCTGATCACTCTAGACACGGCTGAGAAGTCAAGACAGCCAAAATCAAGATAAACCCGGGTGTTTTATTTTGGATATTTGTTTTATTTTATAAAGTATCCGGCTGTGCTGTGGTCTTTCTGTATGTGATTACCTACCTGGCTTGACACATTAGCTCGAGGAAGAAATAGAGGAGACGGCAAAATGATCACTGCTGATCTGCTCCTGATTGCAGCTGGTATGAACTGACAGATTGGACAACATGGGGGCCAAAACGAAAATAGCTCCGCTTCACAGCATTTCCATATCCAGTGTGTTTTCGCTGCTAGTCTTCTTACTAACACGTCATTTGTGAAAAGTGGAAGGAACAGAAACATGATGGCAGTTGTGGTTTCTGTGTGTGCATCTACACCTGTAATACCTGGACAGTGTACAGTGTTACAAGGCTCTTGCTCCTCGCTGTCTCCATCGCAGGCAGAGTCCGTGTGTGTGTTGTTGAAAGGTAGGACGGTGTGGTTGCAGCTGCGAAATCGTCTTCTGATTCCAACATCATCTACATGGTTGAAACATGTTTTACTGCACTCTGACCAGCTGGTCCAGTCACTCCTGACTCCATCTGGTAGAACTGCACAAGAGGAGGACAGAGTCATCATATACTGTAGGTAATAGGCGTGTCATTGATTTACAAGACTAGGATACTGGCCAGAGAGGGACTTGCATAAAGTATTTGAAGAAAGGCTTATACTGTAAGTGTTGCTCAAGAAATAAAAGCTTCTGTATAAAAAATTTTAACCATCAAATGTGACTGCATTAGTGTTACTATTTTGTCCCTGGGGTGTGAGTTGGTATACCTGGGAGGCAGGGACTGGAGCAGGGGCGGACCTCTGAAGAGTCTCCTGCACAGGGCTGGATTCTGACTGCTCCAGCTGGGTTCACTTGAGACCTGAAGAGATAAAGTCAAGGCATAAAGAGTCCTGATTCAAATGTAATGGGTTGTGTGGGAGCAGTAAAAAAACACAAGTCCATAACAAGTGCATTAAGACATAAACGTACAGTAATGATACCTAGTAAACTAGGTTGTTGCAGCATTGCGATCATATAAACAAATGAAAACTATAAGCAAACCAATTTTTTGACAACTTTAAATAAGATATATAATGCAAGCATGCATCTACAACATAATTTAGAGTGTACAAAATATAGCAAACAGACAAAATAAGTCATATTAAGTACAGAATTATTGATGAAATTCAAAATAATCACACTTCTGTTTTGAAAATCTATGTTTTGGAAAGTGGAATAAGTGTCTAAGAGTGCCTTACAAATCTATTAATTTAAACAGGCTCACCTGTAGCGTTGCTGGAGCCCCGGTCCACAGGTTACATCACATGGTGACCATGACGACCAGGCCGACCAATTACAGGTCGCAACACAAAGGGAGGCGTCACAGGTTACTTGTCCATCTTTGCAAACACTGTTGGCAAAAATATGCATTTTTTACATTCCAATTAGCAGCAGGCCAGTTGTCCAAGTTAAAAATAACCAGTTCTCGCTATAAAAGCCAGGCTCGCTATAAAAGCAAAAAATAAATCTGTTTCTCACCAAGTGGTACACTGGTCCCAGCTGACGGTCTGTCCTGGCTGTAGTGTTCGACCATCCCAGAAACAGACACATTGGCTGGCATTCACACATCGCCCATCATGAAGGTACAGACCATCAGGACAGCGACACCCTGGAGAAGACAAAATGTATGTCTTAATCAGCATTTCAGCTTCCAGTGAATGAGCCTGTGTGAGCTACTATCGTTCTAGAAGTTTCAGTACAGGTTTGTGGCTTTGAAAAAAAAAATCCTTATTGTCTATATATCATTTAATAAAACATATGAAAAAATGTCAACCCACTGAATCACATTCAGGCATCGATTAATAGACAATGGACCCCAGACCAATTCATTTAGTCCTGCTTGAAATTTCCAGTAAATGATTAAATGCTGATATTTACTCAAAGTAATGTCATTTAAATAGCAAGATACCTGTATAATTTTGGCAACTAGCCCAAAACACCCAAATCCATGATTAAAATATGACTTTGTTTATCTCAACAATTATATTATATTATAAGCATACATGTATAAAAGAGGATTAGTTTGTCTTGTGTTATGTGCAATAATGGATACTGAACTGAACAAAAAGAACAATGTCAAAATCTAAATACTCTAAACTATTCATTCACTGTGACTAGGTCTCAGAAACTTACCCAAAATGTTCTCAATTGATCATATCTACATGACATTATAAAGAAAACAATGATGTCACCAGGTTTCAAAATAAACTTTTCCGTCCACCAGTCAAATGGCTAGTTAATGTTAAAATGTTACCAGCCCCTCAATAGGTTACCATTGTATTTTGGCTGGTGAGTAAAGTGGCTGGTGCTAATTTTGAACACTGGACGCCACTCTACAGTCTTAGGTCCAAAATGAAACCCCCATCCCCTCCTGTGTGTCTTACCCGGTATACATGCTGCAGTGCAGTTGCTGGTCAAGCTGAGATGTGAGCAGGTAGGAGGACAGGGCTCCACCCTCCCAGCACGGCAGTCTGCCTCAGTCACCAGCACCATGCTGTTGACGCAGCCTGAACAACCAATCAGGGAACAAACATAGTTCAGACAGTTTACAGACTCAATCATGCAGTAATGCAATAATCAATGTGGCAATAGTATTACACCAACAGCAGGATTTACTGTTTGACAGTGTATAAGCCACCTGTCTGTGTGCTGATGTCTTTGGTGCAGGGCTGGCTGTTGCAGCTCTGGCTCTGCAGGGTCATGCCCTTACAGTCCAGCCCACCGTTCTTGGGGGGAGGAGCAGAGCAGGTTCTGTTCCTCTGTCTGACACCACCTCCACACTGAGCGTCACACTCTGACCACTCTGTCCACTCTGACCAGTGACCATTCACTACAAGAGGAGACAGGAGAGAAACCAATAAATTAGAGACAGGGTACTTATGAAGGATGGGTCCTATTTGACTTCAGGTTCAGGGGACACACATGGACATGCTTTAGGGAAACAGGCTCGACTGTCGAACTGAGCTCCACCACAGGCCCCTCCGGGCAGAGCTTCCCTCAGTATGTCCCTCTGCCGGAACAGGGAGCCTAGACCACAGGACACACTGCACGCACTCCACGCTGTCCACTGGGACATGATGCAGTCCACTAGAGGAGAGGAAAAAGGATGAAGCAAGAATATCAGAATTTCCCTGTTTTGTTTTGTCTTATTTAGAGATGATACCTTGCTTATCGGTCAATACCAAGTACTGATCCGATACCAGTGTGTCATATATTTTATTATGTTTTGACAGCTGTATACTACTATCCCTGTATGGATGTGATATGATTTCTAAACTTAAATTAATTAGACTTTTTGTGAAACATGAACAAAAACAAAGAAATTCCATAGAACTTTCTTATTAGTATTATCCAGTTTGACAGTTAGTCATAATGGAAAAAAAACATAAATTAACAACTTTAAAGCAGATTTTCTTCAGGGCTAAATTACGTGGTATTGGATCGGTGCATAAACTCCAGTACTTTACGATTCCAATACCAGCATTTTAGGCAGTATCGGAGGCTTTTTCCAATACTGGTATCGGTACATCTCTAGTCTTATTACCACTTTTGGTATCTTATAGCTTACCACAGTCTTTCTCATCTGATCCATCTGCGCAGTCCTTCTGCAGGTCACATCTGCGGTCCAGGTGAACACACTCCCCACTGACACAAGAGAATTGCTTGTGAGAGCAGAGGCTGGGCACCTGGGGGCTCTGTGGAGTCACCGCTGGTCTGGCTGTGGTGCCTGATAAGACATGAGAATACAATAACAGAACTTTATGCTTATATACACATATATATATATTTTTTTCTCTGCAGAAATTACACATTAATTATTATTTATTTCATTTTCTTTTATTTCACATCATATTTTCCATGTGTGTGAAGTCCATGATGAAACTATAAATCTTCAATAAGGTACCAATATCAGCAATATCATCTTTTCTACATTTACAGTGTTTGTTGAATTGAAGTAATTCTATTTCCATTCTTCCTCTAGTCTGACAGGTTGTTGATACATACCACAGCTTTCTTCATCTGAGCCATCCAAACAGTCCGGTTTTCCGTCGCACACTTGTGCCGAGTCGACACAGCCTAAAGTCCGGCACACAAACTGACCCTCCATGCAAAGCACTCTGGGTAGGCCACCATCATGGGGGGTTGTAGCGATCAACGGGGCTGAAAATAAAAATAAAAGGTTACAATATATGTCTATTCTGTAAGAGTTAATCCATGGGTCTTGCCTGGTTGTAGCATAACTAGCAAGGCTGTTGTGTCTCTCACCTTCTGTGGTTTGCAACCCAGGTCTTCCAGAATGGATGGTTGTGGGGGGGTGCAGTCCAGGTTGACCTGTGGTGGCTCCTGGGTAGAGGGATGATCTGAATTGATCAAAAATGACTTGCAAACAGACATACCCAAAAAGGGAAGGGGGAGACTACTAAAAACCCAACAACAATGAATAAAGAGTCGATTTTATCATCAGCTGATTATACCTGTACTTGAAGTTGTAGTCTTCTGAAGTCCTGTTTGACTTGTGACCCCTGGGCTAGCCACACCAGGAAGACCACCTTGGGACCTGGTGGTATGGAGGCCTGGGGCACCTGTTGTACTGTCACCATGGAAACCTGGTCCCCCTGTGGAACTGGTCTGGTTCTGCAGCCCTGGAGAGCCTTTGGTTGTGGCCATACCTTAAGAGGAAGATGAGATGAAAGAGACATAAACAAAGACACACAAGGATAAAGACAAATGAAACAAAAGTGAGTAAGGAAGGTGCTGTATATTTCTTGACAAAATAAGTATAATATTTCCTTTTTATCACTTTTTATTTTGCACTTCATATATTTGAGGCTTTAATGTGGCTATATGTGAAAATTTTGCTCAACAAGAAAATCCTTCATTTACAATAAGAGAATACGTAACAGAAGCATCGTTGTATTTCCAGTGTTGCTACGGTAACTTAGTCTACTTTGGATGAATCGTGAGATAAACCAGGTATCACTGTCACTGGGTCACCAGCCAAAGCATTAACAGATTGTTGTACCAACCAACGTAATAATAACTATATACTAATATAGCGCTTTTCATGAAACCCACGGACGCTTTACACAAGTACAGGGGGACAAGGGAAAAGAAAATAGTAGGGGAACACAAACACGGATTAAAAGGAATAACACGTCCACTCTAAATAGAGGGGGGACGTCATTTAATGTCGGCTACTGACGTACATCCACATTGTGCATTGTAAAGTTATTTTATGAATGAAATAGACTTATTACATATCTGAGGGCCAATTCGTTGACGTTTTTGAATCATTTACACTCCCGTAATGTTCTTCATCTGTTGAAAGCCCGACCGAGTGTGACTCGGGGTTTCCCCCGTCGTCTTTCACTTTCCCTTTTAGCTTTTAGTTGTTCTTTGTTTAATTTCCTTCTTTCCTGTGATGGTCCTGCCCAGTATCAGCCATAACTACAGCAGATCACTTCTAAAATATAAAAATATAATTAGGCCTATGTAAAGAAATCTCCTGCTACCTTTTACCTGGCTGGATACACTAACACAGGCTTTTCTGGTGTTACAAAGAAATCTGTAATAGAATAATAGTAATACAATAGTAATGTGTAATAGAAATCTATTAGTCTCATTTGCTGTTACAGGTCATTTATGATCATCAGATGGAACATTACACAGTTTCAGAAATGTGTAAAAATTACATATAGTTACTTTAAGTTCATTTTATTCTCTTTTGTTTTAAATGTGTTCTGTTTTTTTTCTGCAAAGCACTTTGTAATTGTGTTTTCAAAGGTGCTATATAAATAAAGTGTATTATATTATTAATAAATTGTCAAATAAACTGTCACTTCAATCACTTAATCATATAGGAGATGATTAATATGCATGACCAAATATCGCTGAGCCCTCACCACAGTTGATCTCATCAGAGTGGTCCTTGCAGTCTGGTCGACCATCACAAAGCACAGAGACGGAGACGCACTCTTCACTGCGCTGGCATGCAAACTGGCCTGGCTTACATCTCGGCACAGTCACTTTCCCACCACCAGAGGGGGATGTGGTCACACTACTAGGGGTCACCAGCTCATCTACAAGAGCAGGAGCAAAGGTTGTTTCATATTAACAATGATGTGAAGTAGGCTGAACAGTCCAGCACTAGTTCTGTAAAACAACAAACTTTTAGATGAGCTAGTATACAAAAGGATCTAAGTCCTGAGAAGTATCAGTGATATCCTTTAGTTGTGCATTCAGACTTGAATTCCTTTACCTCCTCTGCAGCCGAGTATCTCCACACGTAGGTAGAAGGTGTGTCTGAACTCCACAGGGATGATGCGCAGGTAGCGAGCTCTGACCAGCCGATCGAGCCAGCGGGTCACAGGGTTCCTGCCCACCATCCGCACCTCAAACACCTACACCACAATCAAGAGGACACTTCCACATGAGCGTGTAATGACTAGAAAGTCTATATCGACGATTGTTCGGTCCCGCCGGAAAACGGTGTCCCCTCATTTAGGCCGGATGTCCGTTCCCTTCCTCTTTCTTTGTGTTGGCGTTCTAACCTCTGGTGGATTTGTGAGGACTATGGTTAACTGCTCCTCAGATCTCTGCAGGGTAAATCCAGACAGCTAGCTAGACTATCTGTCCAATCTGAGTTTTCTGTTGCACGACTAAAACTACTTTTGAATGCGAGCTTATGACTAGAATAACCTGTCCGATTTTTCTTTTTGTCTCGCATTTATGACCACATCCATTAAACATTTCTTCATATGAGGATAAATGTAAATACAGAAAACATTTAGTGTCTAAATAAGACACTAAATGTCCACATTAGTAGAAATACCTTAGCAGGGCCACCAGGCTTGCCATCCTCAGTATAGTCTGTGAAGAGGCTGCTGTGCAGGGCGAAAGCCAGGCGATATTTAGTGAGGTAACCCAACATGCGTTCAGAGCCCTGGGTCACCACCCCTGATATCCATGTGGGTTCCAGGAAGTCCACCTGCAAATATGGCTGGGCATCTGTAGGTAAGGGGCTCCATCCAGGATCCATGACCTGACTGCACAGATGAAAGATGATATGGTCTGTTATTTTTCCGGATGCTTTATATTTTATTCACATTAGGATTCAAAAGGTTTTAGGTGCATGCAAAAAAACTCATCAAATGTTCAGACTAGTATATGCTTTAGGGGTGTCAACCATACAAAGATCCGATCACTCACACGTTAGGGACGATGTTTAGTCGTCCACCATCAGCAGGGTTGTTCTCACGGTGTGAGGATGAGGTCAGCTGACCATATCGAATTCTCCCATCCTCCAGTCCAAGGGGAGAGGAGCAGATGCCTGCAGAATAGGATGAATTTGAACACCATCCAACGGAGCCAGTTTGGGAAACTGAACACTTCAAACACAACACAATAAAACATGTGGCATGCAGTGAGATTTGACTTTTTTAAATAAGAAATTAACAGAGGCTGCTGTTCTCCAAACACAAAAAATAAATCCATCCAAACTGCATTTAACACTCACCACGATATCCTGGGCCACCATCCTGTAAATATATTGGAAAATAAATTGAGGGTGGATATTGATGTACCTATATTAACACCTGTAATCTTTGGGTCTTGTCTAATTCTGTCTGCAAGCAGTTCAATTACTAGTTCAAAGAGGATGGGGAAACAGGGAAGCCCTGTCTTGTACCCCTTTTCAAAATAAATGCCTCAGGCATTAAATTATTAGTATACATTTCAGCTGTAACGTTTTTACATAACAAGTTTATAAAATGTATAATATTGACTGGAAAAATGTTAAATTTTCTAATACTTTAAACCACGTGTCAAACTCAAGGCCCGTGGGCCTTATCCGGCCCGTCGCAAATTTTGATCCGGCCTCCATATACCGTATATTTAGGTTCACAATACATTTTGGCCCACCTAGGATGGTTTTTCACGTTTTCCGGTACTTCTGTTGCTTTATATGACATTTTTGATGCATTTTGGCATTTTCTTCAACATTTTTGTAGGTGAGAAGACTATATGAGACAATAATACAGTAAAAGATATTTGACTTTTCAAAGACATAAAATCAATAAAGTCTACATGTCTGGCCCTTGACGTGATTCTCATTTTCCAGTGTGGCCCTTAGGGAAATTAAGTTTAAAGGCCAGTCACAATGATCACAGGTTTTTCAGCATCAATAGCATCGATAGTCATCACTGATACATCCGTCTGTGTTGTCTGATGCTAAAGCATGTTCTTGTATTTGTATGTTTCTATTTTTAAGTTAAAAAAAAACAGTTTGACCCATACTTATCATATGGTAGAACCTTCGCTAATCCATTACTCTTACATTTGGATTACATTGAATCAGGAATTAAGGACATATTGAGGCATAAACATCAGTGACACAGAAATGAAGAATTTGAAGGAACTTATGATTAATTGAAGTGTTCTATTACCGTTGGTGTTA
The DNA here is from genome assembly GCF_031162955.1 of Sander vitreus. Taxonomy (NCBI): domain Eukaryota; kingdom Metazoa; phylum Chordata; class Actinopteri; order Perciformes; family Percidae; genus Sander; species Sander vitreus. The sequence continues at coordinate 1,495,609 of NC_135876.1, read as the reverse complement.
CTGCAGGATAAGTGACAGCAGCCTTGGACGGAGTCCTAAGAGGAGCAGGGGTAGGCGTGTGTGGTCTGTAAATTGGCACACAACATGAAAGCAGAGGAAATTCTGAAAGTCATTCTTGATTATTTTACAACACCAAGAAAGAAGGAAAGAAGAGCTGGATAAACAGAGATAACATACAAAGAAAGAAGCAGAATGCAGGAGTGGAATAACAACATGATCTATCAAATATCACAATTACTACAACTGTTATTACCACAGCTACAAATCATAATAATATCCTCTATTACAGTACCTGTCTGACTGGGTAGTGATGTAGGGATGGCAGCCAGTTTCATCCTCTCCTTTGGGACAGTGGGGGATCCCATCACAACGTTTTACTGCATCGATGCAGCCCCCTGGTGGGGGGCAGGAGAACTGACCAGCAGGGCAGCTGCGTGGACTGACGGCTGTAGGGGATGGCTGTGTACCTGCATGTGGAGAATGGTCAGACTACGTGAGAAGGATTTCTATATTCAGTTTGGGTATGTGTGACTTACAAAGCCCATTTTAGAAAACTAAAAAGCAGCAGGATCAAATGCTACACAAACAATTGGCAAAACCGTTAATAATAACACTTTACAGTTGCATGGTTCTTATACAATTAATGACACCAAGGTGTGTTAGGTTGGCAAGCTCACCACAGTACATCTCATCTGATCCATCCCCACAGTCATTAACTCCATCACAAACACTTCCCAGTGGACCTGCTGGCACACAGCGACCATTTTTACACTGAAACTCCTTCTCTCTGCAGCCACCTATTGGGGAGACTGGGGAGGGAGGAGTGGTGGTATTCAATCAGAGGAGAGGAGAGCATTTTAGAATCACATTTGTAGACAAAGTCACGTAACACCAGCAAAGTAGCATTAAACTATCCACTAACCATCTCCACAGCCCATGATCTCAAGTCGAAGGTAGATGCCATTCTGAAAGTCGTGTGGCAGCAGGCGGACAAACTGCGCCAACACCATCCTGTCCAGTCGGCTCTGTGCCACCCCTTCATCATCATTGTTACCATGAAAAACCTGAAGGGAAAATGGTGATACATCCATTTTATGATCTGAAAAAGCAACGGCAAGTGGCCTTCGATGTATATGATGGAAAGTTGCATGGACTTAGTGGGTTTGATGTCTAACCTTGGCTCTAGGCCGGGCATCAGTAACCAGTTCTTTATAAGTGTACCACTGTCTGCCATCCTGGCTGAACTGGAGGTAAAAGCTGGACACAAATGTGCCAAACATACCACCACCCTGGGTAAGCACACCTACAGGACGGTAGAGGGATAGAAAGAATTTTATTTATTTTACTGATATACAGTAGGCTACATAATCTCACATAGGAATTGGATTGCATTCTGGGGAAAACCTGGTCTGATTAGGAGAGACGGCATTCATTCCACTTTGGACAGAGCTGCTCTCATATCAAGAATTCTGACCTGAGTCTATTACCGCTCCTAAACCATGACAGCCCAGAGTTGAAACCAGGAATCAGAGGTGCAGTGCTACACGCTTCTCTGCGCTTTCGTTGGAGCAGTTACCCACTCCTGGTTCCATAACCATGGTGTCGTTCCCCCAACTCAAATCAAGTAAATAAAAAGTAAACAAAAGATGAGCTGTACTCAAAAAACTAAAAAAAATTAAAACCACCACTTGCAGCCATCTTTGACTCAAGCCTATTAATTAATCCTACACTAAATTATTACTCGTTTGAAAGCCTTGTTCTAAATCTTTCACATCCAACCTGGAAAACATTACAGCCAATTCTATTTGTTGTTGTTTACCGCACTCCAGGTCCGCATTCTGAATTTTTATCTGAATTCTCAGAGTTTTTATCAAGTTCAGTCCTTAAATCAGACAAGTACTTATTGTAGGTGATTTTAATATCCATGTGGACGTTGACAACGACAGCCTTAGTATTGCAATTATCTCACTTCTAGATTCAATTGGTTTCAGTCAGTGTGCATAGTCAGTGTGCAGAGTGTGCATAAGGCCACTCACTGTTTTAACCACATCCTCGACCTTCTGCTGGCATATGGCATCAAAATTGAAGATTTAATAGTATTTCCACAGAATCTTTTATCATCAGACCATTCTTTAATAACTTTTGAATTCTTATTACCTGACTATACACCATAATAAAAGTTTCTACATTAGATGTCTATCTGGTAGTGCTATAGCTAAACTCATGGAAGTAATTCCAACAACATTAAATTCAGTGCCATGGCTTAATATAACAGAGAACTTCTATGTTAACTTTAGTCCCTCCCAAATTGATAATTATGTAGACGGTGCTACAGACTGCCTAAAGACGACTTTAGACTCTGTTGCTCCTCTCAAAAAGAAGGTGATGAAACAAGGGAAACTACCACCTTGGTATAACTCCCAAACCCACAAATTAAAACAAACCCGCGAAAACTTGAAAGTAAATGGCGTTCTACCGATCTGAAAGAATCTCGTTTAGACTGGCAAGACAGTCTGAAAACATAAAGGAAGAACTTCAGAAATGCCAGAGCAGCCTATTACTCATCATTAATAGAAGAAAATAAGAACAACCCAAGGTTTCTTTTCAGCACTGTAGCCAAGCTGACAGAGAGTCACAGCTCTATTGAGCCATGTATTCCTCTAACTCTGAGTGTGACGACTTCATGATCTTCTTTAATGATAAAATTATAACAATTAGAGATAAAATTCATCACTTCCTGACCTCACCTTCTAAAGGTTTATCTTTAAAAACACAGGACTGCTAGACACAGCTTTAAGACCTGACATATACTTAGACAGCTTTTCTCCTATTGACCTTCACCAATTAACGCAAAAGATTTCTTCAGCTAAGCCATCTACCTGTCTTATAGACCCCATCCTGTAATGGCAAAAATTACACTTGAGCACTGTTCCTTTTATTTCTTATGTTTTTTTCTCTCACATAGCCTTCTCTCAGCACTATTGAAAGAACAGTTTGTCTCCCCTTATCATGTTGATTCGATCCTGCTTAAACTGCTGAGACAGAAAGTCTGGGAGACGAAGCATAGGCCCTTTATTTAAACTGATAAACTACAAGGACACTATAAACCAAACCCACCCTCGATCCTGAGGTCTTAGCCAACTATAGACCTATATCTAATCTCCCCTTTCTCTCCAAGATCCTTGAGAAGGTAGTCACTAATCAGTTATGTGACTTTCTACATTACAATAGTTTATTTGAGGACTTTCAGTCAGGATTTAGAAAGCATCATAGCACAGAGACGGCACTGGTGAAAATTACTAATGACCTTCTAACTGCTTCAGACAAAGGACTTGGCTCCGTACTTGTCTTACTAGATCTTAGTGCTGTTTCAACACTATTGACCATAGCATCCTGTTACAGAGACTGGAACCTTTTATTGGCATTAAAGGAATAGCGTTAAGCTGGTTTGAGTCTTATCTATCAAATCGATCGCAATTTGTTCATGTTAACGATTAATCCTCCAATCCTCTACAGCTATCCGTGGTGTTCCACAAGGCTCGGTACTTGGACCAATTCTATTCACCTTATATATGCTGTGCCCTACTACGCTCCGCAACGCCCCACTACGCCCTGCTATGCCCCGTAATGCCCTGCTACGCCCCACATCGCCCCGCTATGCCCTGAACTGCTACAACTACTTTTCTAGTCATAGTTCCACTATTTTTATTGTTACTATAACTGCCACTGTTCATCATTCCAACTGCTGTAATTATTATGAATCAAATTTCTCCATATCTGTATATCTGTATCAGTGTCTGTGTCCAAACCGGCAGCGACAGATGCCACCCATAAAGAGCCTGGGTCTGGCCGAGGTTTCTGCCTAAAGGAAGTTTTTCCTCACCACTCGAGGTTGCTGCCTAAAAGGAATTTTTTCCTTGCCAATGTTGCACCAAATGCTTGGTCGTGGGAAATTGTTGGGTCTTTGTAAATTATAGTGTGGTCTAGACCTACTCTATCTGTAAAGTGTCTTGAGATAACTTTTATGATTTGATACTATAAATAAAATTGAAATTGAAATGAAAATTGATTTAGTAAACCAGCATTTCAATCTGTACTTGTACTATGGCAACTGCACAATGCTTACCAGTGATGTTGTATGGTTTCAGCAGGTCTATCTGTAGGTATGGACTTTGTGTGTTGCTAGTGTGTCCCTCAGGGCTCCGCTGTGGTAGGTCCTTATATTCCTCAGGCTCTGGACTCCAGCCCTGCAGATACATGTTTTGCAGATTACATGTAATGTTAATGTTGCATGTTAAAGACTTGCAAGCGATACTTTCATTAGGACTGTTGTATAAATACAGAGTTGGTGATGTAAAGAGGAAAATACTGTGCATTGGCAATACAACACCATGTCATTGAGTCTTTGTCAACCATAGTTATTTGGTTTTAAAGCACTTTCGCATTTTTCTGGCGTCTCCCTTAGAGATAGGGTGAGAAGCTCAGTTATCCGTGAGGAGCTCGGAGTAGAGACGCTGCTCCTTTGCGTCGAAAGGAGCCAGTTGAGGTGGTTCGGGCATCTGGTAAGGATGCCCCCTGGGCGCCTCCCTAGGGAGGTGTTCCAGGCACGTCCAGCTGGGAGGAGGCCTCGGGGGAGACCCAGGACTAGGTGGAGGGATTATATCTCTAACCTGGCCTGGGAACGCCTCGGGATCCCCCAGTCGGAGCTGGTTAATGTGGCCCGGGAAAGGGAAGTTTGGGGTCCCCTGCTGGAGCTGCTACCCCCGCGACCCGACCCCGGATAAGCGGATGAAGATGGATGGATGGATGGACCATTGAAAATGATGATGCAGAAGAAACGAGATTGCAATTCATCTTGAGGTTGGACATACATGTCTGCATCAAAGTTTATGGCAAGGTGTCAAGTCTTTTCACTCAAACCCAAAAGTGTAACACTGCTGCTGACACAAGAGGTAAAGTCAAAGGATCACCAAGGACATTCAGATTCATCCCCAGGACACCTTGAATGTCTGTGCCAAATGCCATGGTAAAAAAATAAATTGTAAATGTTACAGTCTGGAGTGGTCTAGGTACTGACTGACCGACCAACCAACCAACCAACCAACCAACATTGCCATCCCTTGAGCCTTGAACCTTCAGGCCCAGGAGACCATGTTAGCATTTCAGTGGTCAGAGGCAGAAAGAGCACATGACGAGTGTGAAGAGCAGGCATGGTCAGTTAAAAAAAACACCAGAGACACAAAGTAACACCCCAAATCCCAGTTTTTTTTTTTCATAATATGGGCACTTTAAAAACTTGAATAAATTTAAATTTAGTAAAGAAATATTTTTTTGGAGCTAGTGGGGATTTAGCAACGTGGCTCAAAGACATTTCACCAGGATGAACAGTATAAAGTCTGGTCGTATTGTATAAATCTATCGGCAAAGTGTACTGTACCTGGAGGTCCCTATGGGGGTCCCACCAATGGAGGCGACCTGCCTCAGGGGGGTGACCAGTCTGCTGTGACGAGGCACTGAAACTGGAGGCTGGGAGAGTGTGAACACCCAGAGGAACCCAACACTCATCTGAACAGAGGAGGAGAGGAGTTGAGATTCCAAGAAAAAAATATGAGTGGAAATAGATAAACCCTTGAATAATAATCATAGATGCTTAATAAAAGCGCATATGCTCTATAGAGCTTATAAAGCTATATACCTGTGAAATGGCATGAGAAAAACACAAACCTCCAGGAGGAAGTGGATATGTGGGAACTAGAGGTGTAGTGTCTTCTGCTGGCTTGGTGGTCACAGTGACAGGGCTTATTGTCACAGGGATGTTGTCAATTCCTTCTACAGAGTAGTTGTAGAATAAAAAGATTAATGTCATAAAACACTCACTTTATTATCGCAATGTTTGCAAGAATGAACTGGACCTTATATCTGTAGTGGCTGCAATTTTCTTGTTAAGGAACTAAATGAGTAGGATCTTTATATAGATTTTGTTTTACTAATCCTCTCTTTTCATCTCATTTTCTTCATCTTTAAAAGCTCTTGACGCACCTTTAAGTTCATACAAAAGTAAAAATACTACTACTACTACTACTACGGTTACATATTCTGGCACAAAACCCTGAGCAATTTCTATCAGGTTTGAGATGTTTGACTCCGCAGGTAGTGTTTGATATACTGTTGGGTCTCTTGTCAACTACCATTTTCTTGTTTAGAGTTTTCTTTAGCAGGTACAGTAAATGGTAAAATGTGGGATATGTCTGTGGTCAGAAGAACAGGGGAGCAAGGGTTCCTCTCTCTGCACTGGATGAGCAGAAGATGTGAGCTTTTCTTGATACAAGCAACCTTAGAAAAAAGGACATGTATGGACAACAAGGAAAATAAAACACTCCCTCCAAGGGGAGGGACAAATAAAAAAGGATTCTTTCTATCATTTAATGGGATCAACGTCATCTCTGACATTAATGATCACTCAGTGGCAACATTAGTAACCATGAAGTGCAGTAAGTGGTTTATAATGGGTGAATGGAAAATCTTACGTTCATCATTAAACAGGAAGATATTTATTTAGTGTAGATAGCAGAACAACGGTTATGATTTTACCTTGGCAGTAACAACACCTGTCTCCATCTCCAGGCACCAGACTTTGGCCCTGCAAAAACAAAAGAACATTCACCATTTGACTCAATCGTACGTGTTGTAGAGTTGCTATGAGACACAATTATGTAGAGGAAAAGCAAAGGCTGCAGAGGAAGCAGAGCTGTGGAAAATGGCGGGGTGAATTTGGATTGGACTGTTTACATGAGATAAGATTAAAATACAGATGCCTTTAAGCACATATACTAACATACTCAAATGAATATGCAAATGTACCAATGTACTGCATCATATTTCTGTAAGACATGGGGACAGACTCAAGCATATACAGTAAGTGCAGTCACTTGAATAACAACACACACGCACTTATAATCTTACCTGTGGACATCCACTGACAGCGTATGGACAGTAGGGGGAACACTGCACTGTAAGGTTGGGCAGACAGTGACATAACTGGCAGTGGTCTGACCTCCATCTGTCTCCCACAGCATGGGACTGACCCTGGTACTCACACTCATCACAGGGGTCTGTCTGGCACCTACGCACACACACACACACACACACACACACACACACACACACACACACACACTCAAAATGTATACATGAGTAATGGAATGCATGTGTGTTTGCTCATAAGTGCATGGTGTTAGACACTAAGACAGTGGTAGTAGTGGAAAAGTCAAGTAGTAGAGACATTAAAAGTAGTTAACAGTCCCATGAGGAAAGGGCTACATACCGGCGGGCTTTCCTGTAAATTCCTCTACACATTCTCCCGTCTCCATGCTTGATGGGGTTGTTTGGGCTGCGGAACGACCACTGGACACTCTGAACACCACAGGGCCCCAAACACTCTCCCCACTCAGACCATGATGACCAGCCACAGTCCACTGCATTATTACAAAACTCACTGTGTAGGATTGCTCAGGCTTTAAGGTAAGAACAATACCCAGTTTGTGGGCAAAAGTCAACTGTGGATTTGATGTTGATCTTGAAATGAAACAACATATGTATCTTGTATTTGAAATACTCACCTGAACAGTCTGGGTTAGGCTGGCATCTCTGAGGCCTTCCTCTCTCACAAACACAAATTTCACAGTCCACCTTCATCTGCTGGCCAGGCCAGTAGTGCACACCTGCCACCTCACACACACACTCCTCTGGTAACACACATTGTTGCTTATGGCTCATCACCAGGCCCTCTGGACACCAACAACCTGGAGTTAGGGACAAGTTGATTGTGAGAAAAAGTCTTGTGAGAGAAATGTCAAAATTAACTTGACAATTTTAAAATGGCAAGAAGCAACCATTTATTTTAGAGCACAAGATCTTCCAGATTTCTTCTGACTGACCTGAGGAGCAGGGTGCTATTGAATCACAGGTCGTCCCACTGCTGATGTGGGCACAGGACACTGGGCAGGGAGCACAGCTGTGTCTCACCAGCCCAGTGGGACAGCTGGTGTTGGCACATCCATCGTCAGGACAACGCTCTGGAGTAGGATGGGGGAAGAAAAGGAGAATAGTTTTATTTTTTTTTTTTATCGTTTATTCCTTCTTAGCATTCACACTTTCTTTACTACTCTTCAAATTTTTTGTTCAATTTTTGCATTTTGAAACAGCACTATCATATGAAAAATACATTGCCAACATTTTAAGATTACATAAATTTCTATCAAGAGTTTCTTTTAATAATAATTTCTTTATTCATAAAAATTATATGCAGATTGATTTGGTCGAAAAACATCTGTTCTTACTAAAACGGCAATATTTTCTCTCTTATCTCTAGTGTCCTGTCACTTATTATTGTACAAGACAGTAATTTCTATCCATTCTGACCAGTGTTTTTTATCCAAGTCAGTATTATTTATTTCAGTTCAACGTTAGTTACAGACAGCTCTTACTGATTTCCATGGGTAGGTTGGATGGTCCAGGGAGCTGGGAACAGTCTTGGCCTCCGTAGCGAGGAGGGATGCAGCCTCTGTGTCTGACCTGCACTCCACCACATTCGCTAGAACAGTTCGACCAGCTCGACCATGGCAGCCACTGACCATCCACTGGAGAGGGGAAGAAAGAGCATCACAATTTAGAAACAAATACTGTACTTTTCTTCTTTTAGCTCATGTCCATCTCCTTACCAGGGCATGTAATGTTGAAGCACTGCTGCCTCTGGAAGTCCTGTCCCCGACAGTGGCGCAGTGGATCTCCTGGAGGGCAGGTTCTCTGCCTGCTCATGGAGCCTGTACCACAGGAGGTGCTGCAGGGGCTCCACGGACCCCAGGAGCTCCAGCTTCTACAGTCCTGCTCATCAGTCGGGACTCCAAGTGGTGCTAGTGAGGAGTCTGGGCAGTCTACCACACCATTACACACCTAAGTAATAGAGTGTGGTTAGTGAACAGGAATGTATGTTAGGGGGAAGCCCATTGTTGCTGCTTTCATTAATTTATAATATATGTTTTCTATAGTGCATACCGATGATGACTAAACAAGATGACTGCTAATTAAAGGTCCCATATTGTAAAAAGTGAGATTTACATTACACTTTTTTTATTATAAATCAGGTTGAGTTGCTATATTAATACTGTGAAAGTATCAAAACTCTCAATCAACAGAGAAATGCACACAGCCCGTATCCAGAAACTGTGCCGAGGACTGTAAGGTTGTGATGTCACAACTTCACTATGGTAGAAAGTGCTGCTATAGTGCCGTTACAGTCATTCCCTGGGTGCAATGACGGTGCAGACGCTGTGAGCGTGGATGCGGAAGACCCAAAAAAGTTGACCAATCAAAGAAGACTGGGCTTTTTTGGGAGGGGGGCTTAAAGATACAGGTGCTTAAAGGTGCAGTAGGTAAGCCTTCTAAAACTCCCTGTCTGTCATATCTGCTGAAACTGACCCTATGTTCCAGTAGAACTACACGAAGCAGGTCATTTAAAAAAAAAGCCTGTAGTGCGATTGTGTGTCTAACTGCGTGTCAATCACTGCTCACACACACGCATTCATTCTCCCTTGTGGGGGGAGGGGCTTAGGAGAACGCTTTGGGCTTTAGCAGAAAGGGGGGAGGGACTGAGAAGTTGTTGATGTTCAAATTTTTGTCCTGGATCTTCGCAATCCTACCTACGGCACCTTTAAACGGATCGTTTCAGACAAAGGGTGAATACAGGTATATTCAGACAGACAGTATGAGAAAAATGAAAGCATTTAAACATGTTCTAGTAGAAACCCAAAATAAAAATATGAACTTGAAAATGAGCATAATAGGTCCCCTTTAAACCATATAATCATATGTTTTTTGTTTTCTTAATTTTTAAAAGGTAATCATTTTAAGTAAAACAATTTTTTTTAAAACAGCAATATGCAATAATTTTAGAAACTTTCTGGACAATATAAAACTGTAATTATTTCCAGGCCTTCACCGCCTGTGAGGAAATCCTGTCCAAATACACAAAAGTGCTAGTAGAAGATGATGCAATTATGCAATGCAACAACTGGAACTTCCTCTATATGGTACAAAAGAGCATGTTATCATTATTCTTACCTATTCAATCACCCACTACTAACTAAATATGTAAAGCTTGGCTTGCTGGTGGAGGATATCATGTCAGTCTTAGACGTACCATGTTAAAGGGGACACAGGCTCCATCCATACAGGTAAATTCCGGGCAGAGGACAGTGGTGTTCCTAGTGCCAGGTGGCACTGGTGAGACGGTTTTATCTGGACAGAGCAAGATTTCAAAATTATTATTAAACATGTCAAAGATTACAAGATCTGTCACCATCAAATTTTGTGAATATGGTAGACTGGGATGTTCCCTGCCTTCAAGTTTCCTTCCTTTATTTCTTCCTCTCTCTATGCTTCCCTTTCTTCATTTCTTCTTTTGCTTTTCTTTTGTATTCCCTGTATTCCTTTGTATACCTTCCACTCTTTGAACACAACAATGAACATTTTGTAAGGTTATCTGTAGTCCATGCTCCATGTCTTCAATCTATCATCGCTTCTATTCTCACCTCTCTCGTCTCCTTAGCTCATGAGAACTCACCACACAATAACTCATCCTCGCCACGTGGACAGTCTGGAACGCCGTTGCACACTTGCGACATGTTCACACAGGTGCGGTTGTCACATAGGAAGCTGCCTGGACAGGGAGGTATTCGAGTAGAGCCTAGTATTCAGCGAGAATTATTGTCAGTGTCCATTCACACGTTTTTTAAACAAAGACTGTCTGTTGCCTGATGACATGAATTTTTTTTGTCATTTTGCACCTTTCCATTTGTATTAAAATTAACTTACCACAGTTGTCAATACTCTCGTCTGAGGCATCCCTGCAGTGTGGGGTTCCGTCACAGAGCTGCTGGTAGTCCACACACTGGTCCCCACTAAGACAAGGCACCTGGCCAGGGCCACAGGGGGCGTTACACTCATGCTCATCACTACCATCCATACAGTCTGTTTCCCCATCACAACGCCAGGCCTTAGGCACACACTGCCAACCAGTGGCACAGCTGAACTCATAGGACCTACAAGCTGGAGAAACAGGGGTGTATAAGAGAAACACTGAATACTGAAAGAATATCCTAAAATCTCTGAATCATGACTATCCTTACCTGGAGTTGGCATAGTTGGGGTGACAGGTGAGGGTGACGGTGTTATGATAACAGTGTAGCAGTTGGTTCTGTTCTCATCCTCTCCACTTGGACAGTCTGTTATTCCATCACACAACTTTGTGGTGGCAACACATGTACCGTCACTACAGGCAAACTGGTCAGGAGCACAGGTCACTGCCAGTAACAAAAAGGATGACATTTGATCACGGATTTAAACCATGCAGAATGGCTTTGGGCAAAAACACATTTAACTCATAGCCAACACAATTAAATGCTGTATGAATATGTGTACCTTTACTTGGACAGATAGCTTCGTCTGTTCCAGAGGGGCAGTCTCTGTGTCCGTTACACACTCTGTCTGCAGGGACACACAGGTCCCCGGGGCACTGAAACTCCCCTGGTGCACACACACACCTATAACCAGCCAAAACATTTAGATTATGATTATGATTACCATTAGTCATTTATTTGATGTAACTTTCTTAAAATATTGTTGAGGGTCTCCGATATTGGTAACCTTCAGGACAAACTCTTCAAAGCATATTCATAAATGCGAGTCCATTTAACCATTGACACTCCCAAATACCAACATTCAGCAGATCTAAAAACACACCCCCTCTCATCACTGAGATCCCCACAGTCATCATGTCCATCACAGCGGTGGAGGTAGAGAATGCAACGTCCTCCGGCGCACAGGAATTCCCTCTCATCACACACCACTCCGCAGTCTGGACCAACAAAAGTACAGTTCATCACATAGTAACATACATTCCGTAGAGAAAAGTAATCATGCAAGTACGCCCACATGTAAAAACACAGAAAACAAGACACAATTTACTAAATTGTTTAAATAAGGCTGTGCTTGATTACATTTGCTGACAAAGCACCTTACATGATAAAGTCTGCGAATAACAGTACCTTGCTCAATAGAGTTTTTGATAGAGCACCTTTCTTTGATAAAGTCATGTAGACAGTTTTTTGTTTGATAGTTTGTCAATAAAGCTGACTTTGTATTGTGTATATTGCTGAATAGAGTGATAGATTACCTTGCTCATCAGACCCATCAGCGAAACCACAGTCGAGCCGTCCGTCACACACACGGCTGGCTGGCAGGCACTTTCCATTGGCACACTGAAACTCCCCCGGTGGGCACAGGGGGATGGGGGTGGCAGGTCCGCAGAAGTCTTCATCTGATTGGTCACCACAGTCTGGGTGGCCATCACAACGCAGAGCCAGGTTCAAACATGGTCCGCTGTAGAGATTCGGGTCAATTCACTCTATTCACTACAGGGATTTCATTCTAGCAGCAAAGTGCAAAAAACATTTGGCAATCTGTTGGAAGTTAACATGCTGATGTTTAGCATGTAATTTCACATTACCAAGTTAACATTCTGGGTTGTAGCTTACATGTAATGTTAAGGTTAAAATATTAGTGTGATAATATGCTAGCATGCCAACACTTACATTCTAAACATTGTTCAACATGCCTGAGCAGAGCCTTTAAAGCCACAGTTAGTAACTTTAAAAAAAAAAAATGTTACATTTGCAAACTGTCACTATATTTTGACAGTATGGATCAAGATTCTGTTACTGCATTGCCTGTTTCAGAAAACATATATTTAGTGGGCGCCAGGATAGCTCAGTTGGTAGAGCAGGCGCCCATAGTATAGAGGTTTAGTCCTCAATGCAGAGGGCCCAGGTTCAACTCTGGCCTACCAGCCCTTTGCTGCCTGTCTCTCTCCCCTTTCATGTCTTCAGCTGTCCTATCAAAATAAAGGCCTAAAATGCCCAAAAAATAATCTTTAAAAAAAACAACAACATACATTTAGTGTACTGTTTAGCTGTTAAATGAGGAAGTTTGCTCCAGACGTTCAGCATGACTTCATGGTTGATTCATCATCGTATCTGATCTTAATTCCCTAGTTACTAGTCTTCCTTAATATATCCACACATAGAAATTGTGCATGGTGATAAACTAAAGTGAGTTTGGATTCACCTTGGTGTGCTGGTACAGCGGAATTGATCTGGAGAGCAGGTGGCTGGGCAGATCTCATCTGAACCGTCGCCGCAGTCATTCTCGTTGTCACACACCCACTGGGAGGGGATGCAGCGCCCCCCTGCACAGGTAAACTCTGATTCCAGACAGGGTGGGGGGGCAGGAGGGCAAGCCACACCTTTACACTGCCACACACCATCCTCACAGGAACTGGACACACAAAGGCAAAGAAACCCCTCTGACTTCAATTTTGATTGTTATAGGAAAGGGAGTGTAATATACGTTCATAAGCATTTCATTTGACTGACCAGTTTTGGCAGTGTTGAGTGATGGTAGTTCCAGGTGGAAACATGGAGCCCTCCCACTCACATGGACACTTAATGGGAACTACACAGCTGTCGCCTGTAAAACAGAAAACATTGACAATTCTTCTTCAGCTTTGCCAGTTGTAAGGCAAGAAAGTCCTGAGGCTGACTCAAGACAAAAATAATAATGGGCTCATTAAAATCGAGAGACTTTCTTTTATGCCATCTTGTTTGCAAATTTGACATTTTGCTATGAGGGTAGAATGGCGGCAATCTTCATGGTGTGTCCAAAACAAAAAGGGTTCATCTGCTAGGAAGCATGGAAGTGTTCAGTGGATTCTGTCCATTATATTTTGATGTTCTGGCCTATTGGTGGTGCCAGAGAAAATATCAAGGAGTCACCAAAATTCATCCTCTGGAAATTATGTATATACACATTGACAATTTCAAGGAAAACCTACTTTTGCAGATACCTTGTCATGGTCTAAGGCTGCGTTCAGACTGCCTGCGTCGGCCATCAGACAGTCCGGCAAAAACGTCTATCCGGTTCAGGTCTATCCATTCATTTTGAATGGGTGTAGTGCGTTTAGGTAAAAAAACGCAGTGGACCTGGGGGGAAAAGTTGAAACTGACTCAACTTTTGAAGAAATGCAACCCCACGTCACGCTGCGCTGGCCAATCATGTAACTGGAGATCAGACTTGTCGGTGTGTTTTGAGCTGTGGTTTGAGGCGGTGTAAGAATCCCATACAGTATAGTCTCGCTTTGCCAGACCCCCCTCCACAGCGCTGCAGAGGAAGGTCTGTCTAGTCCACACAGCATTCCGCGATGGGAGAAAAACGTGCTCTGGTTTATTGGCATTTCTGTAAACTAGGGCTGTTAAATGATTCTTTTTTTTTAATCGCAATTCATCGCTGAATTTCTATAATTAATCGGGATTAATCACATATATTATCACATGATTAAAATTCTATTATTTTGCATTTCAGAACTGTTTTTAAGTACATATTAACAATGGAAAGCAATTTTTACCAGTGTATCTTGATTGGGAATCAAATGAATGCAAAGAAAGTTACTTTATGAACTTGATTTTAAGATTTGTAATTATTTATTTACTGTAAACAAAAGAAAAATGTGTGAATCTGTCATTATTGCACAATTCCTCCAAGTCCCTAACTAAAAAACTAAAACTCCCTATCCTTACCAGAGTCAATCTATTGTTTAGTAACTCCTAAATAATGTTGATTCCTCACTGACGTCCAGTGATCAGCGGTTAATGAGACAGAGTTTGCACTTTGCAGCAGTTCCAGTTTAGCTGCTTTCTCCGTGTCATACAGGCTGTGTGTGGTGAAACTACTGTCCCCCTCGACGGCAACGAGACAGGTCAACCGTAGTACGTCTTTAAGACCTGAGTCCTCTACGATGCTGACAGGTCTGCAGTTAGTTGCCAACCGTTTCGCAAGAGCTGTAGTCATTTTTTGGGATTTGGTTTCATCCGCAGGTTGGCAAGTAGCACTCTCCAAAATACTGCTTTACCTGAGTGGGTAGCATGCTAGCGGGTAGCATCACGTTAACTGTACTTCTATGCTTAGCTCTGTAGCTGGTAGCTCCAGCTTGACGTGCTTCAGTGATATTTTAACTCGGCTTTACACAACGTGCATGTGGCTTTGACTTGTCTACGAGCCGTCCGGGAGTTTTGGAAAATAAAAAGCTCCATTCAGAACTGTGTTGCTGCTGTCTTTCCCCATCATGCCTGCAGCCTGCAGCAGGAGGAAGTATCGCAGCTTGATGAGAAGTAACGGTGCTGCAAAGGGTCAAAATAGTAGCCTGTTAGGCACCACGCAAAGCCGAGTGAAGTGTAAAATAAATTAATAAATGCCGGCATGCGATTAATGCGATTAAAAAAAATGAATGCGTTATGCTCGGCCCTTAATCGCATCGCATTAATGCTGACAGCCCTACTACAAATCACAATCATCTTGGGCGCCGGACGGAGCCACGGTGCCTCTGCAAAATAGCCTCGGGATGGAACTTGTTTTGGTGGAACATGTGTACGTTCAAAAGTAGTTTTAGTCGTGCAACAGAAAACTCAGATTGGACAGATAGTCTAGCTAGCTGTCTGGATTTACCCTGCAGAGATCTGAGGAGCAGTTAACCATAGTAATTTTAAATTCCAACAAAAAGAAAGCGGAAGGTAACGGACATCCAGCCGAAAGGAGTGACATCCGGTGGAATTTCCGACAGCAACGGAGCATTAGAAGCGAATCTGACGATCCGTAAGTAACACAAATATGTACTTATAAGGTAAGTACAGTATATACAAATGCTACTCCAAAGTGTATATCACCCTCTGTGGTTGATGATTAGTTTGGTAAATCTGGCTTACCGTGTCGGACCGTGCTAGCAGGGCAGAAGCAGCCCTCCACACAGGACAGAGCGCCACACTGAGTGTGTGGACTCTGCTGAACACTGGGACATGATGGAGAGCAAGCCGGACCACAGGGATCATACACCATCCCATTCTCACATTGCAGAGCTGCAGTGAATAAAGGAAACAGACTATAAAATAAAAAATACAGCAAGACCGGGTTAGAAAACAAAGGTTACAGAAAAACAGGAGTAAAGGTGCACGTGCTGAAGATTGACTGTGTGAGTGTGGGCATGTGTGGGCATTGCGAGTCTTTGACATACGACAGAGCTCTTGGGACCTCCAGCGGATGTAAACCCCTCTGCGGTTACACTCTTCAGCATAGGCAGCAATGGCTGTACAGAGACACTCACAGTCCCCACCTGAGTCACAGCTAAAACACACACACACAAATGAATGATGTTTGATGATAAAATATGAACATTACATACTTTCTATTCAAGATAACCCTGTACACTTTTTACCACTAGTAGCAATGTTTTGATGCTCAAATATATAACTGTTTGTGTACAAGCACGCTTATGAAGAAGCTCATATGAAGAAGCACATGCATGCTCATGCACGAGAAGATGGAGAAAAACACATTTCTGCTGATTGAAGGACAGTTATGCATATTCCCAGTTGGTGGCAGAAATGAACCACAAATGTTACCAATATATCAATAAACAGAAGAAGAGGCATCCCATTTTGAAACTTAACAAAGTATGTTTTAAAACATTAGAAAAAAAATTAATTCAACATGTTTTTTAGAATTTTAAAAAGGTACACATCTCTTCCGACTACACCTCGGATAAACATGAAAATATATACATATATATATATATATATTCTTGAAGCTGCACTTTCATATGGCTCTTTGTAGTTTGGCTTATTTAAAGCTAATGTACTTGCACTTACTACTTGTTGTCTGGAGTTTGCACCTTCAGGGTTGAAATCACTTAATTGCAAGTCGCTTTGGATAAAAGCGTCAGTTAAATGACATGTAATGTAATGTAATAATTTGTAGGATCTTGCTAAAAAACAATGTATAGACCCGTACAACAATAATCCCTCTCAATCATCACTTATGACGTACTAGAAGTGTTTAAAGGTGTCTGTATCTGGAGAGACCCTGCCCTCTGCCAGTATTTGCTCTTTTCTTATTATTTTGTTGTACGTGGGACGTTTATAGGCGTCAGCAGAGAGCCTACGGGCCCCAAGTGGGCGTGTATCCCCCAGCAAATAACAGTGTGCAGGGTCTTATACTGACGCACGAGTCACCCAGAGGAGACCTTTGCTTTGTGCTGTCGGTCGGTGTGTCTGTTTATCCGACACACACACATGAAAGAAAGCCATTTCTTTCCACTGAAGCATCATGCATAGAGCACAGATACTGTACACAGTAGATTACATATTTTCAAAAGATAATTTCGAGAAACTGAAGTACGGTGTAGATTAGCGCTGTCACTCACCCACAAGCGTCAAAGACACACCAGTCATAATACTGCTGGAAAGGCACTTCAGGGTGGCACTGAGAAAAGAGCTCCTGAGTCAGTACGGCACACCTTTTTCTGGCCCAGGTCACCCTGTGGGGGTTCAGCTGAACAACACAAGGAGAGAGAAGTTAGTTTTCTTTGGCTTGTGTGTGTATGAGAAAGAGGGAGCAAAAGATAGTTCATCATCAAAACTGAGTTTGCAACAATGTGCCTGTATTGAACTCACAGCACAAGGGTCTTGGAGGTCCTGGTCTGTCACGTCAGGGCAGGAGGGGCTGACCTTCCAGGAGTTACCAAACAGCTCTGCTGTAGACTCCACAATACCCTGCCGTGTAGTAAAGTCATTCTCTGTGTCCCCATCAAAGTTACCGCACAGGCCCCCGACCCGACCCCGCAGGTGGGCTTCCAGACGCACATATACACGCATAGCTGAAGACAACATGTGGAATGCCAACAACATTACCACTGATTTGTTAAATAAGTCAAGTTAAATAACCTTAAAGCCTCAGACAAATGCTTGGACAACTATTTGCCTCTAAAATACATTTCTACAATAAAAATGGCTTATCTATACAAAATTAATATTTTGGCAATAATAAGAAAGCCATATAAGGATTAATGAATAAGTAAAAAAAATAAAATGACTGCCTCACAGTTGTATGCCTCCGCCACCAACCAATCAAGTTGCAGTTTACATCCATGTGATATGAATACAATATGTAGTGAAGACTTTAATATGTAGTGAAGGAATTTGATAAAAAGGTATTTTTGGGCGAAATGTAAGTTTTCAATATATTTAACTTATACCATTCCAGTGAATAATTTCCAGTGAGAAACATGCTGTCTTAATTTTTTGCAGACGAGTACAGAGGACTGATAGTGAGCTTCGTCACGTTGTGCGACGACAATCACCTGAAGCTCAATATCAGCAGACCCAATGAGCTGCTGGTGAACTACCAGAGGAACAGGATGAAACACAACGTTGTAGGCATGACAGTAGACAATGCTACAAATTCTAAAATGTGGATGCTTCACACACATCTTCAACCTGGCAGCACAGAAGAGCTGCCATCTTTTCAATGTGGGCCCTCAAGATTAGTGTCACTAATTCAGTATCCGACCAAATGTGAAATATGATCAAGGTCAATCTCCCCTTCTATTCCTGAGTTATGGCGTTGAATAATGACTAGAAAAGTGTTTTTGCAGAACATTGTGATATCACAGTGAAGTTGACCTTTGACCTTTTGGATATAAACTGTCATCACTTCATCATTTTAGGCATTTGTGTAAAATGTTGTCATAAATTCTTGAGTTATGGCCATTCACATGTTTTGTAATGTTATAGTGACCTTGAACTTTGACCTTTGACCACCAAAATCTAATCAGTTCATCCTTACAGTACAGGTGGATGTTTGTGCCAAATTTGAAAAGAAAAAAACTCCCTCAAGGCCTTGAGATATCGCATTCGCAAAAATGGGACGGACATTCGGACGGACGAGCAGACCGAAGGCATAATGCTTCCGGCCATGGCACGGAGGCATAAAAACAACATCCACAAACAAATGACTAGAAAGACACATGACACTGAGCATGAAAGGGTTTAGTGAGAGATTATTTAAGGTTGTAGAAGTTGATGTGTGTGTATCTTACCTCCATCCCATAGCAGAGTGACCCCCAGTTGGGAGGAAAGGGAGACAAACAGGCCGACTCTTTCCAAAGTCAGACCACTGCCATTGTAAGACTTTGGCAGACTAACTGGCATCCCATTTACTGTCACAGCTTTACCTGAAGGAGAGAGACAATACAGCTTACCTCCTATTACTTCCTACCATCATCCTCTGCTTCCCCTATCACACCATCCCTCCTACCTCTCAGCAGATGTATGACGGTATTTCCCAGGCTGAGGGTGACCGACTTTGTACAGGTGACGCCAGTGCTCCCGCATGGCACATTCTCTGCAATTACACTGAACAAACCACTGCTCTCCCTTGCCAGCACGTATTGACAGTCGCCCAAGAAAGAGTAACAGCGGCCGTCGAATGTCACATAGTGCGGGTCACCTGTTGCCACGCACACACCGGCACAGGCGGACTTGCTGCAGTGCCAGCGGCGCTCCTTACAAACACTGCAGGAATGAATGAAGTATAGTTAAGATACTGTAATTAAATGTTAAAGGGGTGTGGTGCAATGAGATAACTGCATACATTACCATGTGTTACAGTCTTTGGTGATGGTGTCATTGCTGTAATAAAGTTGACCATTATGGTGACATGGGCACTCATCTGGCAGAACACATTGATCCCCCTGAGGTAAACCGGGGAAGACATGATGTGCATTAGTAAAAACACAGCCATAAGAGGTCATCACATTAGGGGTCTATCATCTGTGTTCACTAATTAATCAGACACAAATCAACCCTATATAATGTCTTATCCAGGGTGTTCAACAGCAATGGTGCGATAAATGAGCTGGCATTCAGGCATACTGTAGTTCCAACTCATTTCTTGTGTAATCTTGAGGGTTTGCATGAGACAAAATTCATTCCCCTAGACATGTGTCCGTTTGGCTGTAATACTCTAGCCTTGTGAGACCGTCTTGATCTCGCGAGCTCCAGTTTTCCACTCGCAGATCAGTCTGGCATCTTGAGACAGAGAAAATTTGGAGCCGTTCGCCAAACGACCGACCAATCAGCGTTGGTTTTGAGGCGGGTTTAGGTTAGAGATGTTCCGATACCGATACTACCTAAAACGCTGGTATCGGAAAGTACTGGAGTTTATGCACCGATCGAATACCACATAATAAAGCCCTAAAGAATATCTATGTTAAAGTAGTTTATTTATGTTCTTTTTCCGTTATAACTGACTGTCAAACTGCAGAATAACAGAAAGTTCTGTGGCGTTCATTGTTTGTGTTTGTTCATGTTTCACAAAGAATTTAACCTGAGCCAGACCAACAACAAAGATATAAATCATATCACATCCATACAGGGATAGTAGTATACAGTTGTTAAAACATAATCAAATATTTTGATATGACACACTGGTATTGGATCGGTACTCGGTATCGGCCGACACGCAAGTTTAGGTATCAGAATCGGTATCGGGAAGCAAAAAATGGTATCGGACCATCTCTAGTTTAGGTGTGACGCAACGAGAAGCGACTGTTCAGTCTAAACAACATGGCGGCTTCCACGTATGAGATGAGCGTAGCCATCGCGCACATTTTATCAGAATTAGAAAGTATTCCTTCATTGAAAGAAGAGCAAGAAATGGCACTGGAGGCTTTTCTCGGAGGAAAAGATGTTTTTGCTTTTCTCCTGACTGGTTTAGGCAAGAGTTTGATATATCAACTGGCTCCGCTAGTCGTGAAGAAAATTAGCCTCGTGAGACCGTCCTGATCTCACGAGCTATCTGGCGGAGTCAGGTTAGTGATAGACAGATGGTTTATCCAATCAGCTAACTACTACCTAAGTATTTTCACCCCTTCCCAAAAGTGCCGAGCAAATGCGAAGCAATCCATCTGGCGGAGTCAGGTTAGTAATACTCCTCCAGCAGCGTGAAACGCCCCCTAAAAAACAGTACATTTAAGCTTATGATGTAATGACACATGTCATAATTAACAAAGCTAAATGGACCAGAAAAATTTAAACTGAAGGTACAAAAGTATTTTCTTCTATTTAACGCAAAAGAATCCTGTGCATTCAGTAGAATGATAGTTCTGGACCATGTTAAACCTTTTTATAGCACAAGCTAGTGGGAAGAAATTGCCAGCCAAGCTTCATCAAAAAAACAACACATCCAAATATACCTCTCAGTTATTACCTCCTATTACTCAAAATATAACCTTTCAAACACTACGTTATAGCGTAAACCTGCTCTTTTATTATTATAACAGTGGATTAAATGTCACTGATGGAAGGTGTCACTTGTATTGTTATAGACAAACCAAAACCCTGCAGAGAAATTATCACCACTAACATCATAAATCACACTGTGATAAGACAGTAGTCAGTTTACATTAGCGTCTAGTCTTTTAGCTTAGGCTAACATTATTATTTTGTTTTACACCCACGAATTTAGTGTTTTTGTTCAGTCCCACTGCTCTATCAACCTTGTTTCATTTCCAGCCGAAGCAGGTAGCTGTTTGCAGCGAAAACGTTCAAATAAATCAACTGTCAACCTGTCTAACGTTGACGCCCAAACATCAAACAGACAAAGTTAGCAACTAGCTAGCTAAGGTAAAGTTAGAGGGTGAACATAGCGGAGCATTTCGTAGCTTGCGTTGAAGAGCTAGCTAGATATTTTTCCCCTTGGGAGTTGTGGAGACCAAAACTGAGACACAGCCATCTTCTAACCGTATACAACTATATTCTCAGAAGGCGAAGCACTGCTACTTGGGCGGAGTGATTAGCGCAACACCTGAAAAGCCCCGTTGTTACTCTCTGCTCCTCACCACGGGGCTTCTCAGGTGCTGTGAGCAAATCACTCCACCCAAGTAGCAGAAGTTGCAGTGCTTCGCCCTCTGAGAATATAGTTCCCAGTATGGTTAGAAGATGGCTGTGTGTCATGTGACCTTGTTATTTTTACACGCTGTGAATAGTCACAGCGTGTAAAAAATAACAAGGTCAAATCACAACATGTAAATAGGAACATGTTGGCGTTATTTTGTCACTTATTGGGAGAAGTAGACTAGATGGAGCCGGTTACCTCCAGGATCTGTTCTAAGCACGGAGATGAGAAGGGTATGTATGGACTTATCTAACTCTGGGGGATACGGTGAGTAAGCTAAAGTCCCAAAAAGTCGCCGTGTTCCTTTAAGGTGACTCAATTGAGTTATTTATTTGGGAAATTGTGATGTGGCCTGCATTGTTGTAAAAACTTAATTTGAATTATGTTGGGCACTTATCATTCATTTTCTGCCAGTTACAGATAGGCCTAGTTTAATCTGTCTGGTGGAGCCTGCTAACAGACCATGCAACTGTAAGTATTCTTAATACTCCACAGATAGTTCATAATGGATTAGAGAAGAGAAAACAAGATGTTTTACATTTTCCTTACAGGAGGATGATGATGACACATTGTCAGCTGCCACAATGGAAGACACAGAGTGGCCTATTGAGGTTTACACCTTACATCTAACAGTCTAACTGATGGTGTACCTTGATAAAACTTAAACCTTATTTCTTTACACAAAGCAATGCTGGGGATTATGAGGAAGAGGGGCCATCCAATTCCACAGCCCAACTTGGCTCTCTAAGATGTTTAGCATTGGCCCATGACTTACAATAAAATTAAAAAGGCCTGGCACTGTGAAATTCTTTGTAATGTTGTGTTCATATAGTTCTCTGTGAAACAGCTGTACAAGGTGTACTTGGAGAAAAATATTTTTTTTAAAAGGTGATCTTGCTGCAGATGAAAAAGAAATACAACTGCTAGAACATCAGTTAAAGGTGGGTGAGGTGGATGATTACTTGTTTCAACAACATGACAAATATTAAGTACTGCATTTGTACTTGTAGGATAGCCTATATATTCATAAAAAGACTTCATAAAAAAAGTCATACATTTTTTTTTAACACAAGGAGGTAGACTATAGACTATATAGACTATAACACATTGGGTTATAAGGGGGAAAGAAAGTCTGGGTTAGTTGGGAAAAAAAAAACTGCTAGCGAGCAGGTTAGGATCAGAGTATGTTGCCATAGTAACTGACTCAGAGTTAAGCTGAACTGGCTTTGTGAAACCGCAAACCCAGAGTTTGCATCAACTAACTCTGAGTTTTCACACTGAAATGGGGCCCCAATGTAACGCGAATGTCTGTTGAATGTGTGAGCAACTGTTTGTTTACGACTTTAATGGCTTTATCTGTCTAGTGATAATATGTCAATTTTGTGTTTTCAGCTTCTCTGCTACCACACGTGGCTAAATGAAAGAATACATGCAGGTTTGATCAAATAACTAGGAACTTTTTCATTAAAGATATTTAGGTTTAGCTTTACCAGTTGCTGGCTCCTGGTATTGTGCGTATGCTAGCTCACTGTATGGTTTACTCGAAAACTGCAATTGAACAGAGCCTTGTTAAATGTATTAACTACACCTGTGCTTTGCCTACTATGGCAAGTCAAAATGTCTTCTATCTTTCACAAAAACATATCATTCATCCCATATCCGATTAGAGACCAAAATTTAAGTTTTCACTCACTAGTAGCACAGTTCCTCGGGGACAGACACAGCCAGACAGGGGCTCTCTGCAGCTTGGCAGGGGAACACTGGACTCCGACTGTTGGCCAGGAGGGTCCAGGCTGGAGCAGGTGAGGAGGCAGGAGCGTGGAGAGTAGACCAGAGAGCCTGGACACTGGTTCACCTCCTCACAGTGCTCCTCAGTGCAGTTAAACTGCCCTTGCTCACACACACTGTGAAGGGAGAGGAGAAAGAGAGCAGAATAAGAGCTGTCATTGACTGAAAGAAATTAATTGTATGTCAGGTGGGCATGAAAGGCTATTAAACCTTAATGACTGTTTTAGCAAAAATCATGTTTGTATTTAAACAGTAGTGGATAATATATATATATAATATGATACTGAATCTCTGCTGCCTTAAGAAGAGTTAACTTGGGATCATTCAAGTTTCACTTTACACTTATTAAATTCTAAAACGCAGATGTAACTGTATTTGGATGTACATTGGCTCTTGCACTATATATATTCACTGAGTACCAATACTTATCTGTATGTCTGGTGTACACTTGCATAGACTTGTTGACTCTGCTGCTATTCATCACAACAGTGTCACTTCATCAGCACCACTCACTTTATCAAGTCATTTTGTCTCCAAATACTCTTATATAGTCTCTATTTTCCTTCTATTTTATAGTAGTTTATGCGCCTCTTTTATTTATTTCTGTTACTTTCTATACTTATCTGTATTCATTTCTGTTGTACTGCTGCAACAACCGAATTTCTCCACTGGTGATCAATAAAGGTTTATCTTATCTCATGTAAAATGACATAAGACAGCAACAAAATGTGCTATGAGGTGTGATGAAAACCATTTCACTGGAGTTAACAGCCAAGGCTTGTCATTGAAGTTTTCCTCATAGCAATGAATCAGGGACAGTGCAGGGGCCAATCTCAGCAGTTTCAACACAGCAGTTTCAACACAGTGAAAATGAGTAATGCAAAGAGAAAAAATTAATAAGTAACTTTCTAGCACTACTACTTTGTTAGTAAGTTATTAAGAGATGACTCAAACCAATAGAGTGATGATCAATGTGGTTAGTGAAATGCAGAGATGCAATGACGTCAACCTATCCTGTATCAGGGAGCATGAGCAGAGAGGTTTCATCAGAGTTCTTGCACTATAGGGACTCACTGAGGGATATCATGCTCTCATATACCTATACAGTTTGCCGTTTAAGTCATTCAAACACACATTCACACTCAGTGCAAGGCAGGCAATTCTTTAAATAGGGTATACGCTTAAAGCTACTAAGTGTAGACGTTTTATGTGATTATAGCATTCGATTTTACATTACATTACATGTCATTTAGCTGACGCTTTTATCCAAAGCGACTTACAATTGCTATATATGTCAGAGGTCGCATGCCTCTGGAGCATCTAGGGGTTAAGTGTCTTGCTCAGGTACACATTGGTTGATGTATCACAGTGGGAATCGAACCCAGGTCTCCCACACCAAAGGAATGTGTTATATCTACTGCGCCATCACCAAAAAACACCAAAATACCAAAATACATCCTAACAGGGCAATGGAATGAAATTCAAAAATTCATAATAAAAAAGCTATGTACCATGTACCTTTGGGTTAGGGTTATTATAAAACAATAGTACACAAACAGACAGTGACAACTAACCTTCCACATTGTCCTCAAAGTCAAACAGTGACAGATTTGTTAATACTTAGCAGACTAACTGGACCTTCTATAAAACAGTTTATTTCATTGACTTAAGACTTTACAGCACTTGATCTGAGTAGATTTAGTCTCCCCATGGGATCAAAGCTCATTCAAAAGTACCAGAACCATGCTCATTAAACTGTGCAATTATTATATTGTAGCTGTGCTCTACTGACAATAGGGGAAACATGCTTACACCCTCTGATTCTTTATCACAGTTACCTCAAGATAAAAGCAACACGTAGATAGACATGAAAGTTTTTATGACGTGCTGTAAAAATATCATCTTTGCAGTTGATTTCAGTAAGAGCTTGCCCTAAGTTAACCGCTACCATGATGTTTACTTTCTACAAGTTTAGTATGTCTGCTTCCTTTAGTTGCAAGAGTACTACATCTGTGCAGTGATGTTAATATTTAACCTAACCGAAATTCTGCCATTACGAGTCAAAGAAGGTTCTGTGAAATAAGCGGATCTAAGTAGCAACTAGAAAACTTGAAATTGTGGTTTGGTTTAGTTTTTTCTGTTGCCTTTTATTTTTTGATTCAAAACCGGATTCAACAAATGTTTCAAACCTAAGACATGCAGTGTCTAAGACTAAGACGAGTAAGAAGTAGGGGTGGGACAAAAAATCAATATGGCAATATATCATTGTCCTTTGTGCAATATGAGGATCGATACGCTGGGGCCAAATATTGATATTTAAATAAATAAAATAAGGCATGCTAAATAGATTCCCTGCTCCCAGTGTCGCTTCTTCATGGCCCCTAGAGGTGGTGTTTTAACAGATAAATGAGGGAAACATGAACAGAAGTTAACTGGCCAAAGAGAAAGAGGTTTTCAACAGGATGGCGGACATCAGTTGAGGAAAATAAAAGATGTTTAAGTCCAAAGTCTGGATCCACCCTATGATTCCCACCCTAGTAAGAAATTGAGTATTTTAGCTAGGAAGCGCCTGATTTGAACACATTTGTGAAACCTCAGCCACAAGCTGTTCCCTTCTACATACCAGGTGTTACAGTTGTTTTGAATAACAGCTCCAGCCTGGTACGTCTTGTCTCCTTGTACACAGGGGCACATAGTGATGGGCACACACTGGCCCTGGTGGTCCTGCACTAGTCCTGGTTGGCACTGGCAACCTGGAACACACATCCTAAGACCCGTTCCACCACCACCAGCATCGCAGCTCAAGTGGTCTGAACAGGAGACCCCACAGGCATGACCACATTCCTGGTACACCTGACCCCCCGAACACTGGACCGCTGGGACGACAAGAGAGGAGGAAAGATTTTGAAAAAAGGTAAAATTGCTTGGTACAGTTTGCGATTTTTTTGTGTGGACAAACTCCATACAGTATTACCATTGTAACCTGTAACCACTTAACTAATGGCCTCCAAACTTACGACAGAAGGTGTGATTGCGCCAGTTGACGACAACGCCCTCCTGTGCACAATGTCGGGCGTAGGCAGTGAGGATGGTGCAGTGACTGGTCCTCTGTGGAACACAGCCACAAACCTCCCACACACAGAGACGGAAATAGGGCTCCCTCTCCACCACGTCATGACACATCTACAAAATCAGAGGGGGAGGTGCATGTGTGAATAAGGGAGAGGGAGACAGACTAAGATGAACTCACTCCTAAAATAGTTTAACATTCAATAATTAATTCAACCTTTATTTATCCTAGAGAGATCATTGAGGGGCGACCCTCATTTTCAATGTCATCGAGTCAGATTACAAAGACAAAAACAGAACAACAATCATAAGAAATATAGAAAGACAATAAAACATTCGGAATTGGAAAATGATTTGATAAATAAATTAGGATAATAGGGATGCAAAAGAAAATACAATTATTTAAAGCAGTAACAAGTAGAAGTTTGCAGGTTTAAAACCAGATTTCTAAATTGTCCAAAAGGCGTTGGGTACACTTAAACTAAAAGCAGTTTTTCCAAGTTCAGAGTGAGCTTGTGGAATATGAAGTAGAAGCCTGTCAGCAGAGCGAGTCTGATAAGTTCTGTAAGATGTCAGTTTTCCAATAAGAGCCTCATAGGTAAATAGATACCAGTGAATTTCACATCTTTCTTGGAGAGAAGACCACCCAATACAATATGAAATACAATGATGTGTACCAAAGGCATGACCAGTTATGATTCTCAAGGCAGAGTGATAGACTGAGTCCAAAGATTTAAGAGTTGAAGATGATGCACCACAGTTCAAGACATCAATGTGAAATTTGAAGGAGAGCTTTTTGTCAATCCAGATGCCAAGATATTTATATTCTGTGACTCTCTCAATCGGAGGTCCATTCATAGTGGAAATATTAAGGTTAGAATAATCTATAGCTCTGGATCTGGAAGAAAGCATAAACTTTCTTTTATCAGCGTTTAGTACAAGTCTTAGTTCTTTAAGAGCCTCTTGCAGAATATTAAAGGAACGCTGTATGTTTTCAATTGCTAGATGAACAGAATCAGCAACATAATACAGCACTGTGTCATCCGCATACAGATGGGCATGACAGTTTACCAAAGATGAGATTGTATTATTGATATACATGGTGAAAAGAACTGGACCTAAAATTGAGCCCTGTGGAACACCTTTTGTTACTGATAAAAACTCTGAATTGTAGCTTCCCAGTTTATCAGATTGTTGTCTCTCTGATAGGTAGTTTTTAAACCATTTACACGCATGAATAGCAAAGCCAAAATTATGCAACCACTGCAAGAGCAGGCAATGATCTACAGTGTCAAAAGCTTTGGAGAGATCAACACACTCCGTGCAAAGTATACCTGAAAGACGTGGCTTTGTATGACGGAGCACACTGTCTCTGCGTACTGTTTCCTCTGGGTGTATGTGGTGCAGGGGTCAGGTGGAGCTCCATAAGGTAGAGTACAGTGCTCTGTTGTGAATTTGCTTGTAAACAATGACACACTGTTCTCCACGTCGCCTTCAGGGGTGGTAAAGTCATCATGCTGGTTCCAGTTGAGCGTTCCACACAGTCCGCGCACCTTAAATACAGCATTTCAAACTCTTAGCTGAAAGAAATAACTCAATGGCACAAGTGCAAGTTCTCTAGTTAAAAAGAACCACTTTGGGACTCAATAAGTGAAAGAACCATATAAGGTGTGAGGGTCACCTTATCTGCGAAGCCAGGTTGCAGGGTGATGAGGGCCAAAGGTCCATCTAGGTACCAGAGCAGCTGGGCTCCAAAAGTCTGGATGAGGAGAAATGAAGAGGAGACCCTACGCACAACCAGGTCCCCAGTCACCACGGGCAACGGCTTGCTCAGGCCATTCAATGTCACTGTACCTGGAAGCAACAATACCAACTGTAAGTAATCAGAAGGCAGTAAACACATTCAAAAAGAATTAAAAGGCTAATTTTAAAAGTCCTTGCCAGTAGCTTTTATTTATCAAATTAAATGTTTTTTTCAGAAGAAGTTAAAGCGTGTGTGGAATTTGAAAAGGTTTCTGACTTCTGTACGTTTACCCTAAGAACAATTTAAAAAGAGAGCATACAGTAAGAGTGAAACCAAAACAGTAAAGTCATGTGATTTAAAATCAAAATATTTAACAGGAAGACTGTATAAAGGCTCCATAGAACTGAGGGGACCTACAGAGTTGAGTTTCTGTGAGTTTGTCACTAGACATAAGTTATTTGAGCCATTATTCAAAAAACAAAAAATAATTGTTTGTGAAGCTTCAAATTTGACAACACCTTCTCCCACCCACAGATCTGATCCAGTTACTAAAAATGAATCGGCTGAGAACAACATGGAGACTCTTCACCGAAATTATTTAATTTCTCTATGAACAGACAGTAATGCTATCACAGTTCTACACACAGGGGCTTTAATGTTTAGTTTACTAAAGTTTACTGTCCCCAATGTCAAAGTGTAAAATGATCATGTAACTCTAAAGTGCTGACAGGCATAAGTAGTCAGGTATAGCGGCGTATAACTAACTCACCAATGTCTGTGATGGTGACTGTGGTGCGGAGTGCTGTTACTGACACCTCCCTTAGATAACCCAGGCCGCCTCCTCCTCCTCCGGCTGCACACTTTCCACAGCGTACACTTACCACTAGCTTCCTATCAACAAAGTCCTAAACACACACAGAACATCAGCACAAAGGAGAAGTGGCTGTCACACACAAATGCATCTCATAGTGTATATAACTGTGTGCATGGTTGCATGTTATGTATCTTACCTCCACAGCAATAAAGGGACAGTCTCCTCCCTGTAGTGAATACTTCTTTTTGTCAAAGGTGGTCACCTGTAGCGCCCCCATTAAGCTGCACTGAGCTGCGCACTTCTCCCCAGTGCACTGCCACTGGCCTGCTCTGCACACACTAGGAGTAAATAAGTAGACAGAAGGATTCAGAGCCAGAAAGAGACGAATGGGAATAGGTGAAAGAGAAATATAGGGGGAAAAGGGACTTAGGAAACACACAAACGGTCAGCCCTTACCAAGTGTTGCATCTCTGCTGTATTCTGTCCCCTGGCTGGTAGGTACGTCTGCGATGGAAACAGGGACAATTGTCTCTTTTCAGACAGAGTCCCTGGTGAAGGTAGAGGCCCGGCGGACACTCACAGCCCCCCACACACTCCTCCCTGCACTGGCCCATGGATGCAACAGGCCCGGGGTGCTGGGGAGACAAACAGCTAGGGGGACAGAGGGACACACAGTCCGAAAACACCTGATCTCTGGGACAGACACGACCTGGAAAGACAGAGAAAAAGAGGATTAAACAGAGTTAAAGGACCATGCCAGCTGCTGCATGTTTTAGCACCATGTGTACTTTACATTCCTGCTGCCAGTCTCTTAAAGACAACTGTGATTGCTTACATTGTATTATTAATATTGCTTTTCGCACACAATCCACAGGATACTAATATGGTTATATTTCATTACCACATAGGGTGGCTGTCCTCCATGTTATGATGACGTGTTGCTGAGCACACTCTCGGACATAGCTGGCCATGGTGTCACACACTGCCGAATCTCTCTCTTTGGGTGGCAGGCTACAGTACAGATAGAGACAGGTGTCTATGTACACTGCTGGGTCCACCTGAAAGACACAAAGACTCAAAATGATCACTTCTAGGTTATTTATGGTACACCTGCATCAAATTTTGCATGCAACAAAAGAAAAGAAAATGTTACTGAACTAGGAGTTTCCAAGGTGAGAAATGTAATCATTCCTGCACATGCAGGCTTTAATCGACAGAGATACACACACAGTATTGATTATTATTATGTGGACTTACTGAGAGGCAGTAAGAGGATGGATTATTTGTTTGTGTGCAACAGTCATATGCATTAATAATCCTTCCTTACAAAATACATGCAAACAAACAGGTTATGCAAAGATGCATATTATGCACTACAATATGATACCATACAAATAACGAGTGTACCAATAATGGGTGGCAAGTAAAGACAGTGTGAGGTAGGCTATAGAGAAATCCCATAAATAATTAACCAGAATTTTATTAAATTTTAATTTCAGTGTAAGATAAGGCCAGATAAAGAGACAAGATATTCTAGATAGACCTTTTACGGCTTTGGAAAAGGTGTCTGGCATTGCATAATTAGACGCAGAAAAAGCCTTTTACAGGCTGGAATGGCCATACCTTTTCCAAATCCTCTCCAGATTCAATTTGGGCACTTTATTTATTAACTGGAATAAGGCACTATGCTTTAAGCCCCAAGTCAAGGTCAGCTGCAATGGTATTACAATACCCACGTAACACACAAAATAAAGATAAACTACATGATATAAATAAAGATAAAGCCAGAGAGATTTCAAACAAATTTCTAGACAATTCTAAATGTAGGTTGAACTAAAACTAGTAATTCATTCTGCAACTGACACTCAGCTGTTACCTAGTGCTTTACATGTAGTCATTACAGTTCAATAGTCAGTAAGAAATTAAAGTCCCATGGCTCACAGCGATCTAACCCATTTCTGCTAACAGTTAACACCTGGTCAATTGTTTACTTTCAGGAGCATTTTTGATTTACAGCTAACTACAAAAAAAAAGCATAACTAAAAGGACTACCATGGAATGAAAAAAACAGTTGATAAGTAAGTATCAAGTGTGTCTGACCCGGATGCGGCAGTGTGTGAAGGGGTTTTCCAGTAGTCGGTGACACACTGACTCTGCCCGGCTGCGTAGGGAAGGCTCTCCTGAGACATCACAGCTGTGACCGAGCTCAGCCGCATCGCTGCAGCCCTGCGGGAAGCATGGGACACAGAGAAGCTCAATTACAGAGGACACATACAGTAGAAATATCACAGAACTCAGAATTTAAACCAAAAACAGCTGCTGAACCATTCATCTCCTACAACCAGATGGTTTGTTGTTGTTTTGCTTTTTGTTGGCAGCAGAATTTTTGTTAGAAGCATCAAAATGCTGTGTTTGGTTGTGTGTATTGTGTATATTCAGAGAGCACATATATCTCAAACTGGTGTCTCATAAATAAAATGAATAGTGGTAACAAAAAGCCATAATGTTGCAACAAAAGTGAAAGACTCCTTTAATGCATTCAGTGTAGCACCTCATTCTGCTCGTCGGGAACTTTCCATGAGTTGCCGAAGCTGGCGGCGTACTGGGACACAGTTCCATCCATTGTGGTGAAATCATCTATAGCAAGACACAAATTGGTTACTAATGCATTGCAAAGGTGTGTGAACATTAAAACATCAAATAATTAGGGTTAGCTAAGCTAAATCATGAGAAAATGGGGAACAAATAACCCTGGGTCGGAGACAGTAAAAAACAGTATCAGTGTGTGTGTGTGTAACTGAATAAGCCTGGTTGCTGTTAACCCAAAGTTCAAATTCACATTGGAAGGGTCAATTTACCTAAATTACAAAACTATATATATTATATTAACATTGTATATAATATTGTTTTGTGTACGTTTGCATCTATTGTATCTGTTCCACTTTCCGCACCGTCAGCATTGTTGTTGTAGACTCCACAGAGACCCCTAGTGGCTGCCAGGTGCTCGGCGGTCACTGTCAGGTAGACTGTGTTGGTCAGGTCAAACTTCACTCTCACTCCCAGGCCGCTCTCCACAAACACAAAGTCCCCCAGCCAATGAACACTCACTCCTGTAAAAAGTAAAACAATAACATTGTTGTGTTGCAAGTTTCAACTTTGTAGTGCTATATAATCAACAGCATTTCATTGTTGTAAGTTCAGTGAATAGTATTTCTAGTGGAGTTGAAGAAAGCAAACAACCAGTATGCACATCCATCCATCCATCCATTCAGCCAGCCAGCCAGCCATCCATATGTTGATATACAGTATATATATATATATAAGTCAAGAGGAATCAGGATATATTGTAAAAATGCAGCATTATTATTATTATATTATATATATATAAAATTATATTATTAAAAAGCATTATTGCATATACATGTACACCCAACATCATGAACATTTAACAATGTATGTAAATAGAAAACAAACAGGATTCACATAAAACACTGTACTACTTTTTTTGTTACACATCATATGTATTTTGTTCATTTTTTTATAATATATAATATATTTATTGGCCTACCTTCCAATAAGATGTGTTCAATAAAAAAAAAGAGTATTATATAAACTTTTAAAATGATGCTATAAGACACTTACATTTAAATTAGGGCTGCACGATATTTTGTTTCATCGTCTACATCGCGATGTGCGCATGCGCGATAGTCACATCGCAGGACGTTGCGATGTTGACGCTACAACTTCTTTGCTGCTTGATAAAAAAAGTAAACTTTCACCGTTCTCCTTTTCCATGATTGTTACCGGCCGACCCTTCCCCTTTAAGATAGGTGGTCATGTGACGTAACGTTAGTCCGACGGGGGGTTCGTTATGGGAAGTGAGGCTCTCCCGTGTGTAGAAAAGTACCGTAAGCGGCAGCTGCCGCTGACACAGTGATGCACATGCTTTTCCATGTAGTGAAGCTACAGTAGTCAGGGTTTGATGTTCGCTGCAAAGACTAAACCACCTGATTAATGCAACGTAATCACGACATATCCCGCCATTTTTCACAGCAGAAAGCTGCTACCAGCCAGGCTAAAGCTAACATAGTTAGCCTAAAGAAACAAGGCGTCTGTCCCAACTAACGTCATGGTTCGGAGCTGCGACGCTGGAAACTGCATGTGACATGCAGGCTTTGCATGCACAGCAAACCAATCATGATCTATTTTAATCAATTTATCAAACAACCAAAGCAGCCCCGCTAGTCGACCACAACCTGACATTTAGAGGAAGCAACATGCATGCATTATTAATATCATTCACTTCAGCCTGGATTGATATTATATGAATACAATGGTGTCATGTCAGTCAACCAGTGTATTTCTTCCTAATTTCCCTCTCCTAAATCTCTTCAGAAGAGTAATCACAGCCTTACTTGCTTTGGTTTTTGTAAAGCATTAAAGTTCAACAAAGACTGGTTCACATAAGAAACTTTACTTTTTCATTTGTATTTTCTATGTAGATGCACTCCCCTACAACATCACCCCAGTAGTTGAGAATGACTAAATAGGGCTATTTATGTCCTCTTGTAAAAATTAGTCTTTTTTTCATATCGCAATATATATCGCAGGGGAAAAAAATATCGCAATGTAAGTTTTTTCCAATATCGTGCAGGCCTAATTTAAATATCAATTTATTAAGAACCAAAATGTTGATTTAAGTACACTCGGTTTAGTTGGTTCAGTGCAGATACAAATTTGTCAGGGCGTAGGGGGGGGAATTTATTTTATATGAACCTAGTCTTATGTTGCCCGGTTAACAAGAAATGGAACTAAAAAAAGAGCTTTCCTGAAATAGTTTACCGTTCTGGAAGAGTGGTTCTCCATTTTGAACAGTGAGGTTGTTCAGCAATAAGCTCTTTTGATGAATTGAAACCAAATCTAGACCCAGCATCATCCTCAAAGCCTGAAAGCAGAGGGCCACAGACACACACACACACACACACACACACACACACACACACACACACACACACACACATTACAAGTTATAAACAGACAATTCCACTATTACTTTTCTAACAAACTGCCTATATTATTGCACATTACCAAATCATAAGCAAAGCCAGACTGTCTATCATTGGCACCCAGCTAAGCTCCACAAGGTCACTATCATTGTTTATGCATATTCACTGCTGCTATATTATGGTTGGAGCACTTTGAGGAACTCCTAAATCCGACTAATACGCCCTCTATGGTAGAGGCAGAGCTGGAGGATGAGGGGGGATTGGCATCAATTTCCCTGGTGGAGGTTGCTGAGGTAGTTAAACAACTCCACAGTGGCAAAGCCCCAGGAATTGATGAGATCCGTCCAGAAATGCTTAAAGCTCTGGGTGTGGAGGGGTTGTCTTGGTTGACACGCCTCTTCAACATTGCGTGGAAGTCTGGGACGGTGCCTAAGGAGTGGCAGACCGGGGTGGT
The DNA here is from genome assembly GCF_031162955.1 of Sander vitreus. Taxonomy (NCBI): domain Eukaryota; kingdom Metazoa; phylum Chordata; class Actinopteri; order Perciformes; family Percidae; genus Sander; species Sander vitreus. The sequence continues at coordinate 1,460,837 of NC_135876.1, read as the reverse complement.
GGTTCCCCTTTTTAAAAAGGGGGACCAGAGGGTGTGTGCCAATTACAGGGGTATCACACTTCTCAGCCTCCCCGGTAAAGTCTACTCCAAGGTGCTGGAAAGGAGGGTTTGTTCGATAGTCGAATCTCAGGTTGAAGAGGAACAATGCGGATTCCATCCTGGTCGTGGAACAACGGACCAGATCTTTACTCGCAAGGATCCTGGAGGGAGCCTGGGAGTATGCCCAACCAGTCTACATGTGTTTTGTGGATCTGGAGAAGGCGTATGACCGGGTGCCCCGGGAGATACTGTGGGAGGTGCTGCGGGAGTACGGGTGAGGGGGTCCCTTCTCAGGGCCATCCAATCTCTGTACGACCAAAGCGAGAGCTGTGTCCGGGTTCTCGGCAGTAAGGCGGACTCGTTTCAGGTGAGAGTTGGCCTCCGCCAGGGCTGCGCTTTGTCACCAATCCTGTTTGTAGTATTTATGGACAGGATATCGAGGCGTAGTCGGGGTGGAGAGGGGTTGCAGTTCGGTGGGCTGGGGATCTCATCGCTGCTTTTTGCAGATGATGTGGTCCTGATGGCATCATCGGCCTGTGACCTTCAGCACTCACTGGATCGGTTCGCAGCCGAGTGTGAAGCGGCTGGGATGAGGATCAGCACCTCTAAATCGGAGGCCATGGTTCTCAGCAGGAAACCGATGGAGTGCCTTCCCCAGTTAGGGAATGAGTCCTTACCCCAAGTGAAGGAGTTCAAGTACCTTTGGGGTCTTGTTCGCGAGTGAGGGGACAATGGAGCGGGAGATTGGTCGGAGAATCGGCACAGCAGGTGCGGTATTACATTCAATTTATCGCACCGTTAGGACGAAAAAGAGAGCTGAGCCAGAAGGCAAAGCTCTCAATCTACCGGTCAGTTTTTGTTCCTACCCTCACCTATGGTCATGAAGGCTGGGTCATGACCGAAAGAACAAGATCCAGGGTACAAGCGGCCGAAATGGGTTTCCTCAGGAGGGTAGCTGGCGTCTCCCTTAGAGATAGGGTGAGAAGCTCAGTTATCCGTGAGGAGCTCGGAGTAGAGCCGCTGCCCCTTTGCGTCGAAAGGAGCCAGTTGAGGTGGTTCGGGCATCTGGTAAGGATGCCCCCTGGGCGCCTCCCTAGGGAGGTGTTCCAGGCACGTCCAGCTGGGAGGAGGCCTCGGGGGAGACCCAGGACTAGGTGGAGGGATTATATCTCTAACCTGGCCTGGGAACGCCTCGGGATCCCCCAGTCGGAGCTGGTTAATGTGGCCCGGGAAAGGGAAGTTTGGGGTCCCCTGCTGGAGCTGCTACCCCCGCGACCCGACCCCGGATAAGCGGATGAAGATGGATGGATGGATGGATGGATATATTATGGTTACTTGTGGGAAAATTCTAGTAAAAAGTTCAAGGATTTGTGACTAATAATACCGCTTCATCAACTTCTTGAGCCGTGGAATCTGCTTTCTTTTCTGTTTCATACCTTACTGCAGTTTCCTGTACCGTCACAGACTGTTCTGATGTAGACTGCCCAGGTGCCATCAGTAGATGAGGCCAGCAGGTAAGTGCAGCTGCCTTGGAAGTGGAAGTGTTTCCTATCAAAAGTCTGGTAGTGGGCTCCACCCCAGGACATGCAGGTGGCTGAGCTCTGAGGCACCCTGGTGCTACCCAGCAGACCACCCCGCACCAGAGGGGAGGACTGGGAGTCTGTGGAGGAGGGAGAAGTAATCTTTGTAAGTTATGTGATGGTGTCATATGAAATACAAGCAGTGAGCATCTGCAGTCTTCTCAGTGCATTAACGCAAAATACTACTAAAGAAGAGAGATTTTAAGAATAAGAGAAATTAATTCATATGCCATTAATCAATGCTTAAACAACATCAAAAACAGGTACGTAGGTCCAGTATGTGCAGTAGTGGAATGTAACTAAGTACATTTACTCAAGTACTGTACTTAAGTACAAATTTGAGGTACTTGTATTTTACTTGAGTCTTTTCTTACTACTTCTACTCCGCTACATTTCAGAGGGAAATATTGTACTTTTTACTCCACTACATTCATCTGTTACAGCTTTAGTTACTTTACAAATTAAGATTTTTGCATAAAGTCTGATGTTTTATTATAAATTAAACTACCCAACAATATACAGGCCTACCAGTACGGCTGAAAGGACTAGCCGATTAAAAACAGGACTTTTTTGATCGTTTCCAGTTTCTAAAATGGGAGGATTTTTCTGCATTGAGCACTACTCAAATAAATACTAAATACGTAGTAAGTAAATTTACCTGATAATACTTACATACTTTTACTTCAGTAACATTTTCAATGCAGGAATTTTACTTGTAACAGAGTATTTCTACAGTGTGGTATTAATACTTTTACTTAAGTAAAGGATCTGAATACTTCTTCCACCACTGAGTATGTGTATGTGCATTTGTGTGCAGATGTGCATGGATGCTCTCTGACCAGGGACAAGAGTGTAGGTGCAAGACAAGCAGGTCTGGTCGGAGGCATTCCTCCAGCTCAGCCCCCACAGGCTGCTGCAGCACTGCTCCATGGGCATGAGAGAGGAGTTTTGAACGCCAGGGAACTTCTCACAACTCCACGTAGAGTAACACTGGCCACGCACACCCACACCTGGGGGGTAGAGGACAGAGAGAAATGTTATAAAAAGGATGGAAATGGAGAGGAAATGGGTTAGAGAGAAGAAGGATGAAAAAAAATCTAAAATGAGAAAAGAAAATGGGACAGGAATATTGTTGTGGCAAAATATGATAAATCTGGTTTTTAATTGAATTATGGGGACATATACAACGTGTATCAATGTCATATAGATAGGAGACGTCAATGTGTCTGCCTGGTGGGAGTCACAGACTTTCTCTCTCCCGGTGCTTCCAACGGCTGCCTGGTACACATAGAAACAGAAAGACTGGTGTGGAGACCCTGCCCATGCCCTGAGCATGAACTTCAGAGACAGCAACCTCAGCTAAAAATAAGCTAAATCAGCACTATGACTTCAACAAGTGGAAATTCCCCAAAATAGGAGGGTCTTAGACTCAAAGGTAGCCAATTGAATTGTTACACCGCATGTCCTGAAGGTGGTCATTGGAAGGTTTTTCTGGGGGATAGTCTGTCTTGGCATAATATAAGACGCTGCAGAACAAAGAAATCTTTAGCAAGATATGTCCGGATCTTGCTCGGGCTTTCCTGTGTGTTGATTTACTTTCGTGCACATTAAAGCTCTTTTTCTCATCTGACTCCGTTAACTTCTGTGTATATCCTTTTACGACTTTTTTAATCTTGTCTCCAACTGAGCTTGAAGACGTAGATGTGACGTGAGCAACCTGTCTGAAAGTTGGAAGTCTTCTGGTAGCTGTGCCAAGAGAAATCTCAATCATTCCCAATCTAGCAGAGACGGAGAGCGTAGGTATATGTAAGGAGATAACATAGACACAGGCTCATTATTGATCACTAAAATGATAGTTAACATTAGTCATTAAACTTAACCAGCTAATGTAAGTCCAAACTGCCTGAGAGCTTCTCCTGTACTATACGGTAACTCCTCTACTATGAGACAGTAAGTCACGTGGTTATGACCCAATCGTTAGCCTATTGTTATAAAAACGTCTGCTACGGAGCCATAACGTGAGATACAAGGTAATGGAGCCTTTTATACATTGTCGTGTTTCTTTAGAAATAAACAATGAACAAATAGAGTTCTGGTTTATTGGCATTTCTTTAAACCAATCACAATCGTCATGGGCGGTGTTAAGCTCCGCACAGAGCCGCTGTAAAATAGTCATGCAACAGAAAACTCAGATTGGACAGATAGTCTAGCTAGCTGTCTGGATTTACCCTGCAGAGATCTGAGGAGCAGTTAACCATAGTCCTCACAAATCCACCAGAGGTTAGAACGCCAACACAAAGACAGAGGAAGGTAACGGAAAAGACATGCATCCAGCGGAATTTCCTGCGGCACCGGAGCAATCCCGGAAGTGGAACGTCATAGATATAGACTATCCTGGTGTAGTCACTGTCTTTAGAGCTTTAAAATACATGGGAAATAGTGTTTTATTAAATCCAGATTAGATGGTAAATGAAGTTTATAATCTTGAAAGAAACCTGTGGAAAAGTCATTGGTAGGTTGTTTGCTATCCTAATTTGGTAATTCAAAGTAGTTACAGTGATTTGTAATAATTTTCTTATTTCGTCGTTAAAAAATAAGCCTAAACTGTGGGATGAACAACAACCTTTGATTACATGGGAATAAAGAAACACAATAAGATATGTAAGAATGTCATACACTGCTATACTTCTTTGAGTATTAGATATAGTACTTCATTTGAAATGACGATGTTACATAGTCGTCCTCAGTCCACATTCCCACCCTTCAGCCACATTCTCACCTCCCCAGCACCCTGCATTTCCATCCATCCTGACTTTGTCTCTCTTTCACCTGCTCACCTGTTTCCACTTTTTCTCATCAGCTCTGCAGTATAACTGATTTATGTCCACACATTCCCTGCCAGATTGTCAATGTTGCTTCATATCTTGCTTTCCAGCCATCTGAACCTGTACGATTACCTGTAGCTAAATCCAGAACCTGTCCCTGTAACCTACAGTAAATCAGGTAACCGTGGATCCTTTACCTGTACCTGAACCTAACCACAGTCTGTATCTGTATCTATTTATCTACCTGCACCCTTTTCCTGACCAATTCCTGTTTACCCATGGACTCTCTGTTACATCAAAATCTAATAAAATAATATAAATTTGCTGTGCAGCTAAAGTCAGTTTGCTTTCTAAGTTGCACACACCATACAAAATGTAGATAATGATTTCATATTTTGTTAAGTACAGTACATTTACACACAGTACCAGTCAAAGGTTTGGACACACTTGACTGCGAGGTGGTAAAGTGTGTCCAAACTTTTGACTGGTACTATATATTTCCAATTTATCACCAACTTTGTGGTATTTTTGCATTGTATTTCACATGTAAATTAAGCATGATGCAGGAATACTGTATAGGCATCTGATTGGTTAGTTTCTTGTTCTCACCTTCAGAGCAGCGTGGTCCGCCCCAGCCCTCGCAACATGCCCTCACTGTTTTGTTCACCATCTGGTTCTCCATCTCTGGGGGCCTTAGAACAACAGACACATCAGGTGAAGAGTTGGGTTACGGGTATTGTGGACCAGCTTCCCATACAGATTCAGCATGTTACCCTTTAAAGCCAGTTAATTGGATACTGTTGTATGTTCAAAAGTACATAATCTACCTCAGCTGACCAAACGTGTACACCTTTAAAGAAAAACACGTAACATTAGGCATTGTTTTAAGAAATGTCTCACTTTTGTGAAGGCAATAACCAGGGCAACACAGAATCTGCGGACGCAGAATTCGGCAGAATTTTCCGCAGATTTTAAACAAATTAAAATAAATTAAAATAGAATGTTAACACATCTCCACCCCAAGCAGAAAAACTGTCTGCAAAATTCTGCAGAATTGGATCACTACAGGTGCTGGTCATATATTATATATCATCATATCATCATATTAGAATATCATGAAAAAGTTGATTTATTTCAGTAATTCCATTCAAAAAGTGAAACTTGTATAATGTATACATTCATTCCACACAGACTGATATATTTCAAGTGTTTATTTCTTTTACTTTTGATGATTATAACATGATTATTACAACTAATGAAAACCCCAAATTCAGTATCTCAGAAAATTTGAATATTGTGAAAAGGTTCAATATTGAAGACACCTGGTGCCACACTCTAATCAGCTGATTAACTCAAAACACCTGCAAAGGCCTTTAAATGGTCTCTCAGTCTAGTTCTGTAGCTACACAATCATGGGGAAGACTGCTGACTATTATAGTATTATAGTAATTCAGGCAAAAGGAGTCCCAACTAAGTATTGAGTGCTGTACATGCTCATACTTTTCATGTTCATACTTTTCAGTTGGCCAACATTTCTAAAATCCTTTTTTGTATTGGTCTTAAGTAATATTCTAATTTTTGGAGATACTGAATTTGGGATTTTCATTAGTTGTCAGTTATAATCGTCACAATTAAAAGAAATGAACATTTGAAATATATCACTCTGTGTGTGATGAATGAATATAATATGCAAATTTCACTTTTTGAATGGAATTACTGACATAAATCAACTTTTTCATGATATTCTAATTATATGACCAGCACCTGTGTATATATAAATATATATATAAAATAACTCCTGCACTGGGTTCATTGTTAAGTTGGTTTCCCCAGGAGGGTGTAACATACACATATCATTTATGTTCCAGCTATTCCCCCTTAATCATACCCACACCCACCATACCCAAAGGTGCCCTTACCAACCAAAACATGATCCGTCACCACATTCCCACCACAACACATTAATACTAGAGGAAATGCGATCTGGGAAATGTTTCATGCTGGCTTTTTCATCTGATCTAGAGATGTTCTGATACCAATACCCGTATTGGAAATGCCTCCGATACTGCCTAAAATGCTGGTATCGGTGAGTATGCACCGATCCAATACAACGTAATTTAGCCCAGGAAAGATAAAGTAGTTTCTTTATGTACTTTTTCTGTACTGTCAAGGTAGACAACAAAAGAAAGATAAACAATCATATCACGGTGGTGGTCGGGTTGGAACAGTGGTAGAGCAGGCGCACATATACTGAGAGGTTTATGCCTCGACGCAGAGGTCCAGGGTTTGACTCCGACCTGTGACAAATTTCCTGCATGTCTTCCCCCTCTCTCTCCCCTTTCATATCTCAACACGTTCTCACACTCATCTCGTAAAATATGGACGCTTGGTCAGGTGCCTTTGTCGTTCTTATTGACGCTAAAAGTCTCCTTTAGCGCTTTAAGTAAACGGGCTTGGTCGGGACTATTGCTGTCCCTTTAGCGCTATAAGTAAACACGCTTGGTCGGGACTATTGCTGTCCCTTTAGCGCTGTCCCTTTAGCGCTTTAAAACAACCATATCACATCCATACATGGTTAGTAGTGTACAACTGTTAAAAAACAAATATATATATATAAAACTTTTTTATGCACTAGTGTCTGATCGGTACTCGGTATCGGCCATGCACAGGTTCAGGTAGCGGAATGAGTATCGGTATCAGGAAGAAAAAAATGGAATCATAACATCTCTAATATAATCAACACCAGCCACACTTCCATTATGCTTTTGAGCTTAAGAACTGAGAACACTCTGAGTTATCCTGTTTAGCAGAAACTCTTCAAACATGAAAGACGGAGAGACATACCAACAGACTGACAATTACTTAACTTTTCACTTACTTGTACAAGAAACAGGATGCGTTTAGACCCTGTTGTATGTAGTAGAGTGCGATGCCATCATCACCGCCGTGTTTGATGCGCATCCTGTCCACATCTAGCCTCCAGCCCTGGGTGTTGTACTGATACACCTGTGAACAGCTCACTTCAAGCTGCAGGCGTGGGGAAAGGACTTGCTCCACTCTCTCCTCCACCGTGTGTTCACACCAGTGTCTGAAGCACAATACATGGATTTAATGTCCTCTCTAATACTTCATTTTCAAGTGAACTGTTGTCCACATTGGTACTTGCATAAAGTTTAATTCAAGGTCCTGAATTCTGAGGGCCAAGAAGAAACTTCTGCTCACTACTTGCATAAAAGATCATTATTATAAAACACATACTAAGACAGCAACAGACAAAGTTAGTAAGGTATGTGTTGATTGATAGTGCAATTGTAATTAGGTTGTAATTAGGTTCCTTTATAAAACGACACGGAATTAGAATAAAAATATCATCAGTAACCATGTTCTTATGTAATTTTATGGCATGCAACAGATTAAAAAAATGCCTTACTGATACACAGAACATGTTATATTATGTGGAAGTGGAAGCTTATACTGTAAATGTAATTAGTTTTTTCTATAATGTGTTTTAACAGAATAATAGAGTTAAGCGTTACAATATTGTCTCATTTGCTGCAACTGCTCATTACTTCAATACACTCCAGTCTATGAAGACACATTCATTCATTTACATTAGTCAAAAACAAAATCCTAAGCACTATTAAAACCTTGACAGCTTTACCTTCAGTATAGAGCCTGATGTGTTTTGGACTATCTACTCTAACGAGTATTTCTACTGAAACTGGTTGGTCGGGGGGTTAGGGCCTTGTGCTTGGAGAAGCATTATTTTAATATGAACTTACTATGATTTACACAGTATGCACTCAGACAGGTGAGTCTTGCTCATTACCGTTGTCACATTTTATCTTTCTCACCTTCCTCATCTCTACAGTATACTCTATAGCAGGGATCTTCAACAGGGGGTCCGTGATCCCTAGGGGGTCCTCAGAGTCAATGCCTCTAAATTATTGTTATGTTTTGTAATTTTTTTTCAAAAATTAAGGAGTCCTAAAATGAATCCAACATATTATTATACTGATGATAGGCTTACTGGCCTATTGGTAAGGATGCCACTAACGCCATCCTTAGATACAGTATAAGGATTCACAGTGCTACATGTACTCATAAGTGCTCATAAGTTTATGAACCCATGCTAAAGTTGACTAAAAAAAGGAATACAAAAATCATCGTTTGGAAATTGATCTTAATGCCTTAATTTAACAAATGAGGAAAAAATCCAACCTTTAGTGACACCAATTTTCTTTGTGAATGAATAATGTATCGTGAATAAATAAATGTCCTTAAAATACAGGGGGCATAAGTCAGTACACCCCTATGTTAAATTCCCAGTTATTTCATGGGTCCAGGATACTATGATCCTGATAAAGTTCCCCTGGCCTTTGGAATTAAAATAGCCCCCCCACATCATCACATACCCCTCACCATACCTAGAGATTAACATGGTTTTATTTCAGTTAGTCTAATAGCTGGTTTGATTTGCATTGAGAGATGATTTTATGGAAAGTACCCCATGCCAATCTCTGTATCACTGTAATCACTGTATGTGTAACATTAAAACATGATTTATAAAATCATGTTAAAAATTATTAGGCCATTTTAATAGCTTAGTATTTCATGCAAAAACACATGTATAAAGGTTTTAGGTGGCCCCACAGGATTTTGTAGGCCCAGTTTAATATGCAACTTCATTTTATACAATAGATGTAGTAGAGGGTCCCTGCTCCGTCTCTCTGTCAGTTGAGGGGTCCTTGGCTTGAAAAACGTTGAAGACCCCTGTTCTATAGAGATCTTCAACAGGGCGTACGTGACCCCTAGGGGGTCCTCAGAGTTACTGCAGAGGGGGCGCCAAATTATTGTTTTTTGAGGTTTTTTTTTAATCCAACGTAATATTAGCAAAGATAAATTATTTTCAAAAAGACTAATTTCACTTACACGTGTTTGATAGACTTACTTGCCTACAGATAGCCACTAAGATAGCCATCCACAGATTCAGTTACTGTGCATTCCACATGTATGTTTAACATTACAACATGATGTATAAATATATGAATACGTCAATAATTATTACTTTAAGAGTAGTATTGTACGCACCATAAAAAGTAGGCTATGTGTAAAGGCTTTAGGCCGCCCTACACATTATTGTTGGCCCGGTGCAACTGCATTTTATGCACAATATATGAAGTAGGGGGTCCCTGCTCTGTCTGTCTTTCAGCTAAGGGGTCCTTGGTCTAAAAAACAGTGAAGACCCCTGCCCCAGTAAACAGTCTACAGAATGGGCTTAATCCAGCTTTGACTGGTCTGAATCATGCTTACCCCATTCCCATCACTAGCTGCAGTCCAAGGAGAGTCAGTAGCAGAGTCCCCATGGTCCTCTGCTGAATGTTTGTACTCAGAATTCCTGTAAAAAAAAGTTTGCAGTCAAGTCTTTTTATTCATAATTTATAATTAAATATCATTTTTGTCTTTAAGGAAATAAAGTCACCATAATTAGCAGCTGAAGACATTCTTCAGTCAGGCAGGTTCACACACAGCCTAATGAGCAGCCTATAGACTTTTACCAATCAATCCGATGTTGTTGCTGTATTTCATTGTGAGTGATCAACCCAATCCATCTTAAATTCCTTAAAATGTTTACACATTTTTTATAATCGTATTGTCCTGCTACAATAAACAAAAGGTCCACTTACCTTTTGGGAATCCCTTGCCATAAAAAGTCCTTGCGGAGCCCCAGATGCAGGGTTTTAAATGTGGGGTAGGGGGGGCGGGTGACTCATGGGGGTGTACAGTAGCATGTGAACCTGCTGCCATTGGATATAAGTGGCAAAGTCACAGCTGGGAGGACAGGCATTGGTCAGCGGACCTGTGACGGCCGGGCACATCCACTGACCTCGCCCCGTCAAACAGGGCGGTGTAGGGTGTAGGGGATGGCGGGGCTGCTGGAGCCTCAGCCACCTAATAAAGAGATGTTTATCACAGCCTAATCTTGTAAAGAGAGGCGTTTAAGGGAAGGATGATGATGAGGGCATTTATTCAATGAAGCGTGCCATCTCGGGCTGACCCGAATGCTTCGAAGCTTTACCGTTGCCATGGTTATCGACGTCCAAACCAGCCTTCCAGTTCTTCGGTGTTGTTTTCATAAGTTGTGTCTATTAAGTATGTTGCCTCGTCGAATAGTGTACAACAGCCGCCATGTCCCCTCGGGCTTCCCCCGTCCAAGTGGATCAATGACCCGACACATATTGCTTATCTGGACATACAGTAGGCTACATATTTGACTCAATCACTATCGCTAGGCTAAGTGCTGTCTGTAAATAACCAACCCGATATTAATAACCAACTGTTTGGTCGTTAGTCTGTGATTTAGTTGAGACGACAGCCTGATGCTGATACTGTTAAGCAGCATCCCAGTCAAGCTAACGTTAGCTACATCCCCGCCGGTAACTGTCACCTGCATCATTGAACGAGTTACCATACTGGTTTTCAAAGTAGGGTCCGGGGACCAGGGGCGCCGCCAGGAATTGTGGGCCCCATGACAAAAAAATCGAATTGGGCCCCCTCTGGCAGAGCTGTTGTCACCACATCTCTAGGACCTAACTGTCCCATCAAAAGCTTTACATAACTCTAATTAAAGGCTTGCAACTGTCTTGCTTCTTGTAGTTGAATACAGTTAATATTGTCTGTATCTTACATGCAGGCTCAGGTAAGCTACTCACTGTTTCCTGTCCAGCATCCAGTACAGACAGTAGGTTGTTTTTTAATTTTATTTCATAATGATCATTATGTGAGAAAATAATTGTTACTAATGTGTTTGAATTTCTGTCATTAATAAATATTTCATTTTCTTTTTTGTAATGGTAAAAAGAGCAAGAGAGACAGAGAAATTCCCACAGACTCCCTGCTATGATGCTAACTGTCGTGTCATTGAACACAATGGTGCTCACCTTCTTCACTGGGACAGGGAGGGGCTCAGTTAGGGGGGGACTGGGGTGCTGCTGACTCATCTGTTGTTAAGTCTGCTAAAAGGGGCAGGGACAATGATTTAATATGAATATCTTGCTGAACGTTTCCCTGCACTGATTAAATGGTGATTAAATGTAGGCTAACACTAGCCACATTAAGCCAACAGGTTAATACCACAACAGACTACAGGCTACCCACCTTTCTTGGTGATAAACTGGGTTACAGTTTGACACCCTTTCCTTTGTCTTTCCTCTCTCTCTTTTCTCTCTTTCCTTTTTTGAAAACCAGATTTTGATTCAACGTTACTTGGTAACATTGTGGTCACTGTAGTTCTGGCGCATCTACTCACTGCAACTAAACACGCTAAGGCAGGACCAAACCATTTCATGCAGATACAGGGGGGTGGTCGGTCAATATGGATAAATATACATATACATACATAAATATACAAATCTAACTATCTATAACTCTAAGAAATAATTAATTATTTAAGTGTAAGATCAACAGATAAGTCTTGAGACCCCTCTTGAAGGATCCAAAACTATCATATGAACGCAGAACACCTGGCAACTCATATCATAGATGCACACATATTTTATGTGTAAACATAAAACATAATAAACATAAATATGTGTAAACACACATATTTTAAGAGGACCACCTGGGCCAAAAATGCCAGGGCCGATTTTTTGTCCCAGTCCAGCCCTGATACTGATAATATAAAAAATGGACCATTCTGCTGTCTATTATGTACTTTTACTTTTGATACCTTAAAGGTCCAATATGTAATATATTTACTGTATTAAATCAAAAAATACCACAATATATCATTAGCTATTAAGGAAACATGTTGAAATACAATTTCCTCTGACAACAATGCTACAGCCAGTTTTTTCTCCATTTTTATTTCATATCAGGACCGAATGTCTGTTTTTATTTGGCCTGTGTGCGGTTGTCAACTGGCCATTTTGACACCCAGACTGACAGACATTAAACACAAACATGCAAAAACAATATGCTGCAGCTATGATATAGCAGCAAACAAACTGGATTCATTCTACCCAACCTAAAAAACCCTTTAAGAGTTGCATGAACAGAGAAGATGATGCATTTAAAAGATGGATCCTCCAGATCAGGAAAATACAGGCATGCATTGAGCCTTACCCTAATTTATCACTGTTACTAGTAGGGATGGGCATTTAGAGTCATTTCAAAGTTTGTGTACTCGCATTAATTTATATAGAGTACTCAAGTTAGTTACTCCAACAGGTTCTCACACCCATCTCGTAAAATATGGACGTTTGGTCAGGTACCTTTGTCGTTCTTATTGACGCTAAAAGTCGCTAAAAGTCGCCTTTAGCGCTTTAAGTAAATGTGCTTGGTCGGGACTATTGCCGTCCCTTTAGCGCTTTAAATAAATGTGCTTGGTCGGGACTATTGCCGTCCCTTTTGACGCAGTTATGTTAAGGAAAAGGTTGTGGTTGGGTTTACGGTTCCGTGATACGCGGGAAAAAACGGGACGGTTGGGTTTAGGAAAGGGTCGTGGGTGGGCGTACGGTTGCGTGACACGCGGGAAGAACGGGTCGGTTAAAGAAAAAAATCGTGACAAGCCGGACGTGAACCCCGGTCTCCTGGGTGAAAGTCCTCCTTACGCGGAAATTCGCCCTTACATACTACTCGCTAAATCCTCTCTAACTGCTGCTCTCCCCGGTGCGTTACACAAACACGCTGAAGGACACCTTTTTCGTCACATCAGACGCTGACAGCCACTGTCCAAACGTCCTTATTTTACGAGTTCGGAGTGAGAACAGGTTGTTTACTCGCAAAAAAAATGAGACACAGCCGGTGAAGTTATCCCGACTGGTGCTTGCTAACGCCGCCATGCTAACACAAGCTAACTGCTTGGAGGGCAGCCCAAGCCCAGTTATCTTGGGCTGAGCAAGCAGCCACGGCTGGTTAATGCTACAACCACCGTAACAGACATATAACAGAAACCACAAGTTGGACTTCCTCAAGCTCAAAGGAGCTCTTGTAGATATTGAGCGTATTCCCCAAACTTACACACAATAGAACATATATGGTGAAATCAGTGTGCAGTACAGAGTATATTGTGTTTTCTGGTTCAAGATGTATCTAGTTTTATTTAATGTATCCAATGTATTGTCCAATTCACCTGTCGCTAAGCACCGCCCTTAGAACGCAGATAAGCCAATGACAGTTCAGCCTCAACGAGACTCGGACATCAGCTCGGACAACTCCATAGCAAACAACAGCGAGGAGGCATAACATTTGAAATTAATGGTGGATTTATGAAGTTTATTTACTCAAAAACCACGACGAATAACAATGGTCAAGCGATATGCATGGGGGACGTGTAAGACCGATAGCTGGTACCCCGAGAGGCTAGAAACTGGGATATATTTCATCCCTTTCCCCAAGACGAAACGGTACAAGAAGAAATGTTTAGTGTGGCAGGCCAGAATATCAACTTAACGTCAACAAAATGTACAAGGACGTCTACATTTGAACGTAAACAGAAATTACATTAACGTTAGCTCGGTATATTCTCGCCTGCAGTTTAAGCTTGTCACCTTCTGAATGTATTTTAAAGTTTTGAATATAGCCCTCCATAGCATAATTAAGTCCCTTTTGATTGCTTCTGGACGAAATGAAATCCTTTTTCGCCCAAAACATCTCCAAAGCCTGCTTTAATATTCTGTCAGCTGTCATTTTCCATGTTTTTCTAATCAAGTCTGGTTTGTTTGTTCGAGTTTCTTATGGTAATGGTGGGGGGCGAGGCTTAGCGACAGGTCAATTATTTAACCCATACTGTTTCAACTCATCACATCGCAGATGTACTGAACCTCAATATAAGAAACTGGGTGACACAAGACACATAAATACTTAAGTTTTATTCAAAAATCTTTTAACCAAAAGTCATGGTTTTATGACATGCTCTCAAATGGCAGTTCGTGAAATGTTCACGTTATTTAATCTATTGATACGTGTTCATGGGGACGTTTTTCTCATTTTTTTTCGTGGTGGCCACCACGAAAATGTAAAGTAATGGATTTCAATGGGAAGCATATTTCGTGATCACAGCACGAAAACGGTAGAGATTAGTATAAAAAGCCGAAAATCCACGGGGAGGTTTGTCGGGGTGGTCAAACAACACAGGATTTTCACCCGGGCGACCGGGTATCGTGTGCCGCGTGTGGCGTTTTGTTTCCCCGTAGTCTTCCTAATCACAACCGTCCCGTTATTGTCGCGAGTCCCCAGCGGCCGCCTTGCAGCCGCTCGCAACATATGAGGCGCCCTTTCTCGGTTGTGTATTTCGTGCTGGCCACCACGAAAAAAACGAGAAAAACGTCCCCGTGAACACGTATCAGTAGATTAAAAATAACGTGACGTTTACACGAACTGCTGTGAGACCGGGTTGGAAATACACAGCATTGAATAGCTCTGTTACAACTGTCAGTTGTTCACAACAGATTCTTTTAGTATTAGATTTCATAGCCAACTTGGACGTCTCAGTAAAACCATGTTGATGGTGAAATTTGGATCACACTCAAGTCATACCCACATATGAAGAGGAAGATACGTTCTGAACCTCCTGGGCCCTTAGGCCCTTAAAATCAGACCACAATTATCTGTAATGTCTTTTCTTCCCCGACGTATTCGTTAATGGTAAGACCAGAAGACACAAAATAACTTCACAGAGACGATGGAAATCAGCTTCACAAATTTAGTAATCAGTATTTCAAGAATTACAAGACGTATGCATACGCAGGGCTCTCAAGTTTTTAACAGATTTCAGAGTGCGATTTTGGCGGCAGGGGTTTGGGTGGGGAAAGGAGTCTGATCTGATAAATGACACATAAATTCGTACAAATAAAATTTTATTTAATTAAGTATATTTGTGTGTGTGTGTGTGTGTGTGTGTGTGTGTGTGTGTGTGTGTGTGTGTGTGTGTGTGTGCGCAATAATTAATACTATGCATTGTCTGGATAAAATATAAAGAAATAGCCTAGGCCAAAGGTTTTCACAATGGGGGCCGGGAGTTTGTGCAGTAAAAATAAAAGGAAAGAAAAAACTAAAAATATTCCAAATTATTATGGGTATTGTTATAAAAGTATTATGGGTAGGCCTATTATAAAATGGGTATCTTTATAAAAATATAAAACTGTCAGAGTAGCCCTGTAGCCGATTCAACATGTAGCTATACCTAATAATAATAATAATAATAATAATAATAGGTGCAAAAGCTACCCAGTGTTTCCTCTATGTTGATTTCTGCCGCCACAGTATCAGAAATAGGGCAGATGCACAACAGGGTTTCCGCTATGTACATGTAGTATATAAAGTCATAATTACACGACTCTACAGAGCCGTGTGCTCTACTGAACTCAAACGAACTGTCATCCGCTCTCTCTCCCCTCAACTGGAACAGTGACAGGACGTCATCACTCGCAAAGTCATGGCAACCAAATAAACAACAGGGCGAGTACTAATTGTCACTCAATCTTAGGCAAAGTCACAAACAGCGACGAAAGCCGCAACTTGAAATCCGCACTCTGGTGCGTGGCAGGGCGTTCTGAACTCTATGGGGCACTCCCTTGATTCCTCTACCTGTTCCACTGTTTAAAAAATAGCGGCGCAAATTGGTGTGCGTTATCCTGGTAATTTCTCTGCGTGTGACAGGGTTGAAATGCGTGTGTCTCACGCCCAATGCGTGAGACTTGAGAGGTATACATATGTTGCACTTTTAAGAATGAGGCGACCCTCACTCTTGGAATAACACATTTATTTCCTGTAGGAAATATGAAAACACAGTTCAGATCAAGAGCTGTAGCATGTCCCCTTGACCCCACTGCTGAGTCGAACTCCTTAGGTTTAGAGGAGCTCTGGGCAGATGTGGAGCCTGCCAGTGTCTGATTGGAGCTCCTGTACTTTAACAACAGTGGATCTTTTTGCTTCTCTTGTCTCTCACTTTCAACTTTCGCAGCTTTGTTTACTCTCTCTATCAGTTCTTCATCTGTTGTGCTCAAATCATTGAGGTGGGGCAGGATTTGGAACTTCAAAGAGTCACTTAGCAGTCCAGTTTCAATTGAGCGGAGGAACTTGCGCTGAATGGTGGCCCTGCCGTACTGACCAGTGTCCTCATTAGTTGCTTTCCATAACAGTTTCTCTTTAAGCTCAACTGCACGGAATATAAAGTTCAGAGCAGTCTCTTTAGGCTCCTGGGAGATGTTTAGGAGCTGATGGTAGAGTTCTGTGGAGCGGTCTACTTTGTAGTGGCCCTTTAAGATGGTTAACAGTGCACTGAGGGTCAGCCCACACTTGATCTCCAACATGTCTCTTAAGGGCAGCCCTGGACTGACAGCCCTGATTACAGCTTCAACAATTTCAGTCTCTGTGTGTCCCTTATCTATTCCCATCTCCATCTGGTGGACTAAACTGAGGTAGGATAATTTATCCTTCTGTCTGCTCTCTCCAATTTGCCCACAGATTTTGAACTCCCTCCTCAACGTTACCTCAGACACTGTATGAATTGGCTCTGGTCGGCTCTTGAAGAATCTATGGTCTTTAGAAGAGGCATGCGTGGCAGAAGTATTTCTCCTGAAGTCCTTTCTTTGGAGCTGGCTCGTCCGATAGTTGCTCTTTACCTGGCTGAAGACATCCTTTGTTTTGTCTCTCGATGAATTTTAGTAGGTCAGTGAAGAACTGACTGACTTCATCATCCTCTTGAGCTTCACCAATCTCATCCAATACGCTCTCTGCCATCTTGATGAGCGTCCTTCGTGCCTTGCTGCGGGGCTCTCCATCATCCAGGCCATCACATTTCAGGTACCTGCAGACATCCCTGAGAGACTCTTCCCCCAGCTGTCATAGGGCTGCACTCACTCTATCATGCAGGAGCTGGCTGGCGTCCATCTTACTGAAGTTTGATGAAGGCTCAACTCTTTGAGAAGGAGGGGGTTAATAGTGATGGTCACTCTGTCGCCTCCTCCTGGCTGGCTCGCCAAAATATGTTACACTTTTAAGAATGAGACGACGCTCACTCTTGGAATAACACATTTATTTCCTGTAGGAAATATGAAAACACAGTTCAGATCAGGAGCTGTAGCATGTACACTTAAACACTACACTCGTTCATCACGTACTGACTTCTACTTCGGCACTACTGGTTCATAGCCAGTGTTGGGGAGTAACGGAATACATGTATACGTATTCAGAATACAAATTATGAGTAACTGTATTCCGTTACATTTACAATTTAAATAGTTGGTATTTAGAATACAGTTACATTGTTGAAATCAATGGATTACATGGCGATACTTCTGTTTCACGGGTTTATTCACTCTCGCAACTCCATGCATTTCCCAGAAGCCCCAATATGAAAACGAAAAAATTAGCTATTTGCGTGATCACTGATAGCGGTAAAGATGGAGCCGGAACCGGCACAACAGAGCCAGGGCAGGAATGGTTTCTATCTTGGAAATTCAAACAGCAGTTCACATTAAAGAAAGAGAAGGGAGAACGAAATATAACTGTGCACTGCAACTTCTGCTTGCCAGCAACCAACTTCCTTTCAGCGTCCAAATTCCTCCACCTCCAACCTGAAGAAGCATCTTAAAGTAAGTTATTTTTAGCCAAGGGTAGTTGTCTGCTGTAGTTTTACTGGTCACCTCGCTATTTTATAGTTGACGTGCGACTTTACATTCTCCTACATGCTGATTTACTAGCCCCAGAGCCGTTGAAAGACTGACTAGCCCCGTTTGACATGTTAGCTAACGTTAGCTAAAATTAGCTCATGGTAGCTTAGACTGCGGTTAGATTTTTGTAGTATGCAGTTCGGGACTACAAATACACAAATCTATCTGCTTGTTTAGGTCCACATTCAGCCAGTTGGAACAGAAGAACACACCAGAATAGGCCTGTTTAGTAAACTGGATGGCCGCATTCCTACTTATAAAATGCAATTCAATGTGGAAGTAATCCAAGTATTCAGAATACGTTACTCAGATTGAGTAACGTAACGGAATACGTTACAAATTAAATTTTTGGGCATATATTCCTTAACCACATATGTCTCCAAACATGTGTTTCACTCCTCACAGCTTACACAGAAAGGTAGTAGCTTGTGTTTAGCGACCGAAGTCATTACTAGCGGCGTTCGCCATCTTAGACACACGAGGCGGCAAACATACACACTCATAACACGGTCAAATTCAATGTCTCTTAAAGTCACAGTTGTTAGCTAAAGCTCTAATAAAACAAACTACTGATGTCTATTACCCGGGTTCTGATTACAGTCAGCTTACCTGTAGGAAATATGGAAACACAGTTCAGATCAGGAGCTGTAGCTTTTACACTTAAACTCGTTCATCACGTACAGACTTCTACTTCGGCACAACTGGCGCCAGCTACTGATACCCAGTCAAGTGTAAAGCTTAGAGCGCCCTCTGCTGGCAAAGCTGGGGGGGCAAATACTTAACACGCAAATATTTAACACACTGTGCCACACTCTCCCCCACAAAATTAAATGTCTCCTGACATTTCTGCAAACATTTAGGCATTATCAATGTTTTTAACACACCTCTGCCTTCCAAGGCCTCCAACAGGTCTTCGCCTGTGTAACCTGAGTCTCTGTTACCTTACAGTTTTTGTGCACCAGAGACGGCTGGCCTAATCGGTCATAACTCAGTACTACAGGCCGCTGTCTCAGCCTCTGGGGTTGTTGTCTTACTGTCTGTTGCTTACCATTGTTCATACCATTGTTCAGGGCTGAAGGATCTGACTCACCATGCCCAGGCCTATGGGGACTCAGATACTTAACACACAAATATTTAACACACAGTGCCAAATTTACAATCTTAAGAATAGACTCGCCCTAGCAATCAGACAATGTTGTAATGTCATCCAGTCTCACCCAGAATGTGAACCCCGCTTCTCTCTGGGCAGGTCATCCTCCCAGCAACCGGCGCCTGTATCCAAAGTGGAGCGATGATTCATTCTCCAGATATTCCTTTTAATCATATTTTAACTAAAAGTCAAGCATAAACATTCTGTGTTGACTCAGACATTCATAACACTTCACATATCAGTGGAATTTCTTTTTCCTAATATGGAGAGAACAAGCATTAGGCTCAAATGGGACCTACTGACCAAGCTATCTACGGTCTCAGACATTTACACGTTCTTGTAGATGTTATTTTAACTAGCTGGATCTAATTAGTAGGTAGATTATCCAAATAGTCTGATATTGGATTAAGATGAATTTACAGTAACTAGTACAGTGGCCGTTGAAAATGTGCCTGATATAAATACAATTTCCTCTGACAACAATGCTACAGCCAGTTTTTTCTCCTTTTTTTTCTCATTTCGGGACTGAATGTCTGTTTTTATTTGGCCTGTGTGCAGTTGTCAACTGGCCATTTTGACACCCAGACTGACAGACATTAAACACAAACATGCAAAAACAACATGCTCAGCACATTTGAGCTTTATACAAACTTTAACCTTATAGGCTCTTCAGATACTACACTAACACAAGCTTGGAGGGCACTGCCCTCCAAGCAGCCCAAGCCCAGTTAGCTTGGGCTGAGCAAACGGCTACGGCAGGTTAATGTTACAACCACCGTAACAGACTTATAATAGAAACCGCAAGTTGGACTTCCTCATAATGGAAACCGTTAAAATATGTTAATTACGTCCTCAGTTTGTCACACTTCACTAGGACAGGAACCCAAAAGCAGACAAGGACAAGGTAAGTTGAGTGGAAAAAAAAAAGGTAAGTATTTATTTATTTGGTTTTGGTACGAGGAAGCAGGGGAATCCAGCTGGTGAGGCAGTGGGTGGAATTGAGTCGGCTGACGGATTAGTGCAGACTCAGTAATAAAGGTGTTGCAGACGACCAGACAGTGATGGAGAGAATCTTCCAGGTCCCAAAACTGAAGACAGAGGAACAGGCAGATTAGCAACGGTAAAACGTCACAAAAGAGCAGAACAAACTTCTCAAACTTACTAACTGGCACTCTAGCAAACATACTGGTGAGGATAACGATCCGGCAGGGAATGGATGTCAGTTCACGGCTTAAATGGTGGAGAGGTGATGATCAGGACCAGGTGTGCAGATTGCAGATGAGATACAGGTGAGTGTGATTGCAGATTCTCTCGCCTTGCTTCGTCGCCAGGCAACTAGACAGGATGCGTTCAGGAACTCAGAAAAACACAGACTCACAGGTGAAAACAGAAACTGAGGCAGAAAGTAAACCTAGGAAGCAGGATTCCTGACACAGTTGTATATTATGTAATGTAATGCTGTACTGTTTTGTATTGTGTGTATGTTTATGCCACAGGGAAGCGCTAATGTGCAGGCTATAGAGGACGCGTTTGCGTCATTATGTTTGTCCCAGTTGATTTGCCGTAGTTAACTTGGAAGCTGTCTGACCATGAGAATGATGTGACTGCAGCTTGGAAATAAATATGCCAAGAACGGCTAAAGATGATCCATCTCTATCGTCCACTCTTTTCCTCCGAACGCAACGTTAGCTGCAACAATAGTGTAACATAACTCAACAGAAACATGCAATTTAACTTTGGCAAAACAACCGTGTAGCCTGAATTGTTGAATTGGGACAAATCTTACGTTCTCTACAGGTCGTTGCAATGTATGGTATGTTACATCATAGAATATTCTTGTGGCTATCGTTACCATCGCCATCTTCAAGGTTATGATATGGTAATATACAGTCTATTGTTGGACATTAAGATGATTCCCACTTTGTTACAAACTGACATGTAACCATAATGTGTAATGTACAGTTTTAGTGATTACCTTCCAATTCATATTCAGGTTTCCTCCTTTCTGTATTGGTCAAGTGTTGTTTTCTTTCATCTTTTGAACTGTATAATATTATGTATTATGGCTTTGTTTGATTTTTTGTGTGTCCATTCCTCAAGGTCACCCAACAAACTGACATACACGTGTTTAGGTGTAGTTTGCACAAGAGGTTAATGTACCTCTTAGTTGATATCCCCCGTCTTTATCTTTAAACACTGTCTGTATGTCATCTGGTAAATCATTTAGTAATACACTTGTACTTTAAACATAAGTTGTGCAGTTTTAAATTTGAAAATGTTCATAAATTTCAAAGATTGTGATTTCAAAAACAGATGGTTAGTGTGCTCATGATACCCCACATGATTTATTATCCTGATTGCCATGGACAATGTTAGGCCTATTTTAGGGGGGCTAAAGCTACCCCTACCTTACCAGATGCCCGAACCACCTCAACTGGCTCCTTTCGATGCAAAGGAGCAGCGGCTCTACTCTGAGCTCCTCACAGATAACTGAGCTTCTCACCCTATCTCTAAGGGAGACGCCAGCCACCCTCCTGAGGAAACCCATTTCGGCAGCTTGTACCCTGGATCTAGATGTATCTAGTTTTATTTAATATTCCAAAGCTCCTGGCCATCTTGCACAGATATTTAAGGTGGGGCTTCCAGCACAGCTGAGACCCAGAAACTTGTTTTCATAGACTCTTTCAATTTTTTTCATTATCAATTACTCTTTGTTACATTTGTGTTTATTGTGCTATTTCGAAATAACATGTATTTCATTTAGATAATGTATTTGAATCAAACCAAGTTTAAATGTATTCATTTCTTTTGTGACCACTTTCAAGATGTGCTGTAAAGTCACCGTGCAACCAAAAACAATACATTTTAGTATATATGATACTTTACAAATGTCATTAAGGTAGAGGTTAAACATTTTTGGACCCAACACTGACCCGTGTGGGACGCCACAGGAACGGCTGAAGCACACTGACCTGTGATGTCCCAAACTGACTTCTGGTTTTAACTTAGCTTTTTATCCAGTCATAGGCCACACCTCTGATGCCATGCCTTTCCATTTTGTGTAACAGTATTTCATGATCAACAGTATTAAATGTTTTTTTTAATCAATGAAAATCCCCAACGCATAGTTTTTGTTTTCTACACAATTTGTTAATATTTCTACTAACACGATTTGTGCCATAGACGTTGATCTACCTGATCTGAACCCATACTGACTGTCCATTAGTGAATTGTTTGTTTTTTTATCAATGAAGCTATCCAGCCTTGCACACCGTGGCCGGGTCATCTGGGCAGTGTTAAAACCTTAGACCGTATTGCTAGCAATTTTATTTAGCCAGGTTTGTATACTGATGTCCAAACGTTTTGTAAAACCTGTTCTGAGTGCCAGTTTGCAAGTCATCAGAAAGTTAGGCAGTTCCCATTGCAGCCCATGCCAATAACTGATGTCCCATTTTCTAGGATTGGCATCGACATTGTGGGGCCCTTAGAGAGGTCTAAGGCAGGTTATAAGTATATACTGGTGATATGGGATTGTGCTACTGTGGTAAATTAAGTTGCAGCACTGCGTTGCCGATGTGTGGAAAAGGAACTTCGTTGACACTGTTCTTGATTATGAAAAGGTTTATTATATCAAGGATTTCAGCATCATGACGGATCCTGCAGAACCCGGAGAGTACAAAGCCAATATGCACTCTGTCTTGCTGCAGGAAGGACATGGCTTATAAGGGGTATGTTTAGATAACATGTTAGATAAAGTAAATAGATGTGAGTTGGCTAGTAAAGGTCTTCTCATCCAAAAAGCAGCATGTCATAGGACCTTTAATAAACACACCGGTTTTAGCACTTAGAAAGCTTCCTGTCCAGCTTCTTCAAAACTCCCCACCTCGTCAGTGGCTTTGGCATGAGGCTAGTTAGTCTT
Organism: Sander vitreus; assembly: GCF_031162955.1. Taxonomy (NCBI): domain Eukaryota; kingdom Metazoa; phylum Chordata; class Actinopteri; order Perciformes; family Percidae; genus Sander; species Sander vitreus. Next base: position 1,437,648 of record NC_135876.1, on the reverse strand, counting down.
GGCAGAAACACTGATCACCTCCCCAAAAACTAAACAGTATTAACTTTTTGTGCATCACATATCTTAAACAAACCTGACATCTGCTGTAAATCACATTCACTTTAAATCAGGTATGAAAACTTTGGTTTGACATTTCCTTACATTAAAAAATGTCTTTGATTTATTCACATCTTGCACTGCACTGCATTGCGCTGACAAATAAACCTGCCTTCTGCATGTTATTTCATCATATTTACAACCTGCTGTTGACCAATCATCAGCCTCCCTCAATGCAAAGTAGGTGGTTAAATATTAGTTGCAGTGCACTGAGTCATGTTTCCATTAGAAAGGTTTCTTCAATTGCTGAAGCAGGAGGACCTGACTGATCACCCTTGTTATACAAAGCACGTGAAGCAGGCCGACGACTATAGGTACAGTAGCTTGGTCTATTTCTTTGTTCCTGAATCAGAAGTGCATGTTTTTTTAAGGAAGCATGAAACTACTCCAAAGTTATTAACATTATTACATAAATGCTATTGTGTAAAAATTTTATAAATGCTAATTAGTTCTGAAGCATGTGACAAATTGCTTTTAGAACTTTATGGGAATATTGGAATTAGATGAATATTATCTTGGAAGTTCATGTCAAAACAGTGCAGGAAGACAAGCAAAGAGCATAGAGATAGACCATATTGACTGTGAATGTCTTATAACAGAGGCTCATATATACTGTTTGCGTTCCTGTGGAGAAGTAGAGGAGAGACTGATATAATAAAAGCAAATAGAGTGAGAAGTGCCCAAATAAGAATTGCTTATCCAGCTGTGAAGAGAGGAAATGGGAGAAATTACTTTTGTAACATATTTTTTGCATTTGTTAAATGTCAGAATTGAGCAAGGGAGAATTGTTATGTATTTTTTTTATCACTTTCATCAAAGTCAGAAGTATACATACACTTCCTTAGTATTTGGTAGAATTGTCCCGAAACTGTTTCACTTGGGCCAAACGTTTTGGGTATCCTTCCACAAGCTTTCTACAATAGTTTGCTGAAATTTTGACTCACTCCTCTTGACAGAACTGGTGTAACTAGATCAGGTTTGTAGGCCTTCTTGCCCGGACTCGCCTTTTCAGTGCTGCCCACAAATGTTCTACGGGATTGAGATCAGGGCTTTGTCATGGCCACTCCAATACCTTGACTTTGTTGTCCTTAAGCCACTTTGTAACTAATTTGGAGGTATGCTTGGGGTCATTGTCCATTTGGAAGACCCATTTGTGCCCAAGCTTTAACTTCCTGGCTGATGTCTTCAGATGTTGCTTCAATATATCCACAAAATTTTCTTTTCTCATGATGCCAAAGGGTACCTTTTTCCTCCAAATGACCGTTTATCATTATGGCCGAACAGTTCAATTTTTGTTTCGTCAGACCACAGGACACGTCTCCAGAAATTAAGATTTTTGTCCCCATGTGCAGTTGCAAACTGTAGTCTGGCTTTTTTATGGTGGTTTTGAAGTAATGGCTTTCTTCTCCCAGAGTAACCTTACTGTGGATAATGACACTGTCTTACCAGTTTCAGCTAGCATCTTCACAAGGTCTCTTGCTGTTGTCCTGGGATTGATTCGCAACATTTCGCACCAAAAAACGTTCCTCTCTGGGACTCAGAATCCGTCTCCTTCCTGAGCGGTATGATGGTTGTACATTCCCATGTTTTTTATACTTGCGTATTATTGTCTAAACAGATGAAGGTGGGACCTGCAGGCATCTGGAAATTGCACCTAAGGATGAGCCACACTTGTGGAGGTCCACAATTCTTTTCCTGATGTCTTGGTTGATTTCTCTTGATTTTCCTATGATGTCAAAGAAAGAGGCTCTGTGTTTGAGGTGTGCCTTTATATGCATCCACAGGTGTGCCACCAATTAACTCAAATGGAATCAATTAACCTATCAGAAGCTTCTTAAGCTCAGAATGGAATCATCTGGAGTTTTCTTTTTGTTTAAAGACACAATAAACTTAGTGTATGTATACTTCTGACTTTGATGAAAGTGATAAATAAAATACATAGAAATTCTCCCTCGCTCGATTCTGACATTTAACAAATGCAAAAAATATGTTAAAATGTATTGATCTAAAACAGAAAAAGTTTACTCTGATTTAATGTATGACAGTAAAGAAATAAAAGTTTTTGTGTTTTGTGTATGTAAATATCTGGTTTCAACTGTACATGAATATCTATACTGTACATCAATTTTCATCCATCTGGCCCAGTTTAATATGCAACTAAATTTGATACAATATGTAATAGGGGGTCCCTGCTCCGTCTCTCTTTCAGCTAAGGGGGTGTTGAAAAAAAATTATAGGTCCGCGGTTCAAGGCCAGATTTATAGGCGCGGACCTTAGGGACTGTTCGTTATTTATTTAAGGGGCCACTGGAGGAGTTTTGTGCCCATTGTTTTTCTACAGCCATGACATAATGTGACTAAACCTCTGCATTATCATCTTTCACATCACACTCCTCTGTTATGGTGGCCATTTCAGTAGATTTTCTCAGTAACATTAGCGTAAATTTGGGAGCTTGCATGCTACCACTCCTTCACCTCGTTGTTTGCACAATTTCACAAACGATCACCGGGACCGAAAGGATATTTGAGTCGGGTATGGCTGCAGCCTGGGGACCTCCTGTCTCATACCCGCCGGCTGGTGCTGTCCGGGGCGCGAGCTTCGACTTTTCAAAATAAAAGTTTGCGTCTGGTTCGTTATGTTTTCGTACGGTGTTTTGGATGTTTTTAACCTAAACAGTACAGCAATCATGCTAATGAATACAATTATTTTTTCAGCAGATGTCTTAGTTACAACACGATGGAGCTAGCAAAGCAGTTTTGTGTTTATATTGTGCGGTTGGGATTTATTCAGTTTGGGAAATCCCACGGTCTCTAAAGCTACAGCTCAAATTGTCTGGCTGACTAAACAGGGAGGGACCCATCTGCTAGCAATAGGGGCCGAAACTGAGAGAGTTACATTGATCTACATGGATGAATATGCACCAAACAAGCCACTTTGAAATTTTGCTGTTTTCATGAATGCAAAAGTTGGGTGACCCTCCCCCTAGACTAAAAAAAGAGTCAGAGTCAGATGTGAAAAAGAGAGTTTAATGTGCTTCGAAAGGAATTCTATACACAATAAACCTGAGCAAGTACCGGAAAACTTGATAAAGATTTCTTTGTTCTACTGCAGCTTATATTTGCCTAAGACAGACTATCCCCCAGAAAAACCCTCCAATGACCACCTTCAGAACATGCTGTGTAACAATTCAATTGCCTACCTTGAAGGCCCTCCTTTTGGGGAATTTCCACTTGTTGGAGGCATATTGCTGATTTAGCTTATTTTTAGCTGAAGTTAAGTTTTCTAAAGTTCATCTTTGGGGCATGGCCTCCTCGCCAGTCTTTATGTCTGCGGCTGTGTAGCACGACTGAGTGCTTGCACGAAGGGGGGAGAGTCTATGTGTAGCAGTGAGGAAGACAGCCGAGGGAAGCACTAGGAGAGAGAAAGTCTGTGACTCCCACCAGGCAGATACATTGACATCTCCTATCTATATCACATTGATACACGTTGTATGTGTCCCCATAATACAATTAAAAACCAGATTTATCAAATTTTGACACAACAGGGGCCATGGTCTAAAAGCATATTAGACCCCTGCTTTAGGATATAGAATAGTTTGAATAGAGTGTAAATTAAAAAAAATCTTTCCGAAACTCCCTAAATCAAACTGTTAAAAATATGCGTGAATTCTCGTAACATAAATCTAATTCTTCTTTTTCATCCACTAAATTCATGTTTGATATTGTTTTGTCATTATATTACAGCCATGAGGCTTTTCTGTCTACTGCAGCTGGTCTGCTTGGCTGGTTGTAGTGCATCTACATCAAGAGATTGGGCTCATCATGGCGCTCCTATGTTTGCCGACCTCACAGTACGTGAGATGAAAGCTGTTCGGGCCTACCTGCATGGTATTCAAGAGTTGGAGCTCACTGATGCTCATAGCAAGACTCTGATGAAAAACAGCATCCTCCTGATAGAACTCCATCTGCCAAGAAAGCATGAAGCCCTGAGAGCTCTGGACCGTGGACAGGCCAAACCCCCACGTCAAGCGCGTGTGATCATCCAGTTCGGGAACCAAACCAACCCCAACATCACTGAGTACATTGTCAGTCCTCTGCCGACCCCAAAGACCCACGAAGTCAAGACTTTCAAGGGGGATAGGCCTGTCCGCTTTGAGTCAAGGCCTATTTCTACAGTAGAGTACGACTATATTGATGATTTCCTCGAGAAGATTGCGATTAAAGCTCACAAGCTCCTGTTTGAGACCACAGGAGGGTTTTCCTACACTAACTGCTCTGACCGTTGCCTGACGTTCTCAGACATAGCTCCCCGTGGGCTGGATCCAGGTGAGAGGAGAAGCTGGATCATGTTGCAGAAGTTTGTGGAGGGGTATTTCATCCACCCAGTTGGGTTCGAAGTTCTGATCAACCACCAGGATCTGGATCCAGAAAAGTGGACTGTTGAGAAGGTCTGGTACAACAGCATGTACTTTGACAGTGTTGAGGAACTGATAGAAAAATATGAATCAGGAGGTGTGGAGAAGATCAAACTGCCCGATCATGACGACAAGGACCTCTACTCCACCTACATCCCCCGGGGCCACAGCAACACTCGCACTAATATCCATGGTCCGAAGCTTGTTGAGCCTCAAGGACCTCGCTATGAAGTTGACCGCAACTTTGTTGAATATGCCGGATGGTCTTTCGCCTACCGAGTCCGCTCATCCGCTGGGCTTCAAGTCTTTGATCTTCGTTTTAATGGAGAAAGGATTGCCTATGAGATCAGCCTCCAAGAAGCTATTGCCTTCTATTCTGGTGATACTCCCGCTGCCATGCAAACAAAGTACATCGATGCTGGTTGGGCAATGGGCACCTTATCCTACGAGCTGGCGCCTGGAATCGACTGTCCAGAAATTGCCACCTTTGTGGACCTTTACCACTACTATGACACCGACAAACCTGTGCACCACAAAAATGCACTCTGTATCTTTGAGATGACCACTGCTATGCCTTTGAGAAGGCATTTTAACTCTGACTTCAAGGGTGGATACAACTTCTATGGAGGGCTGGATAACACGGTGCTGGTGTTGCGGACAACCTCAACGGTTTACAACTATGATTACATCTGGGACTTCCTCTTCTACCAGAATGGGGTGATGGAGGTAAAGGTCAGCGCTACCGGATACATCCATGCCACTTTCTTTACACCTAACGGACTTCACTATGGTACCAAGGTGTACAACTATGTGCTGGGTAACCTGCACACACACCTCATCCATTATAAAGTGGACCTGGATATTGCTGGTGAGTATTATGTTACAATTGTAAAGCAGTATCTCTTTATTGACCTTTGACTTAAAAAAAAAACTAAATTCAAGATCAGTGGAAAACCCGGTATCCTATGAATTACAGCATTATGGAATGATTCTGCACCTCACGAATTATGTCCCAGACCGGACCTGTCACACCCTACAATTAACATTTGCTTTTTATTTACTGTAACAACCACAATCTTTCCCCAACCTGAACCAAATGTTTTAGTAGCAAGACTCTAACCATACCTTAACCATTATTTATTTTCCATAACCACAATTATTTCCCATACTCTAGTTGCTATGCACACATGTTGAAAGTGAGTATGACATTAATTGTTGCAACTGGTCATAAAAAAACTAGGAAAAAACACTGATAATAGTGTTTGGAAACCATCACACAATATTTCTGTGAAGAATACAATGGGTTACAAGTATGCCCCCAGTGTGGTCTTCAAAGTGACAAATTATTCCATTTACATCAATCCTAATAATTATGTTTAGTGAGTTTTTTTAAGCTGAGGGCTGTGAAATGAGGTAAGACAGAAACTTAGCTTTGACACTTTTATTGTTGCCAGTCCAGATAAAAATGTTTTTCCGGACTTTACCCAGTCATAAACAGACAAAGACGTGGCTTAGCCTATCAAGGCTGTGAGACTCTTCTGTTGAAATGTGTGATCAAGGCTATCTGAGATCAAGGCAATCTGCCATACATAATTCAATTACTTAATCCTAGGACCGGAGACTTCTGATGCAAATGTAAATACTGTATATTGTCTCAAATTATACCCTGACATCTAACTTCACTTGAGAACTCTTTGCCTTCACGACACAGGGCGAGAGAACAGCTTTGAGACGATGGATCTGAAATTTGTCAACTTCACCAATCCCTGGAGCCCAAAGCATTTCATTGTCCAGTCCAAACTCCACAGAACAGAGCACAAGACCGAGCGATCTGCCGCTTTCCGCTTTGGCAAAAAGTTCCCCCGTTATGTGCACTTTTACAATGCCAATGAGAAAAATAAATGGGGACACCAGAAGGGATACCGGATTCAGTTGAACTCACATGCCCACAGTGTCCTTCCAAGAGGCTGGAGAGAGGAAAATGGCATTAGTTGGGCAAGGTAATACAAATGTTTATCCCTATGTAGCTAGAAAAATACATGATGTAGGAGTAAAATATTTAAACCCAATATGCCATGTTTTTATTGTTGCCACCATTCCAGATGGCTTGTCCAACATCTTATACTTCCCCCAAATTCAGTCATACTTGATATGTTTAGACACATTGGGGTAAGTTTCAGGTTCTGTGCATTTGAGCATTTCTGGATATGGAGGGAGTTAGAAATCAGTTTAAAGTGCCCATATTATGAAAAAAACACTTTTTCTGGGATTTGGGATGTTCTTTTGTGTCTCTGGTGCTTCCACACGCATACAAACTTTGTAAAAAGAGTGAGTTGAGTGAGATATGGTCTCTGAATGTGTCCTGCCTTCAGTCTCCGGGTGAACTGTTCAAAATCGGCACGGCTTGTGACGTCACAAGCCTAAACAAGCTGGCTAACCGCAACCGTTAGCTCGTAGCGTTAGCGTTAGCATGCTAACGCTAATGCTAGCATGCTACCTCGTTCTCAATAGCAAAGCACTGCTACAACACACACAAGTTCACCATAATCTACAAAAGAACTACTTCCATGTGCGCCCTCATTTAGAAGTCTCCCAGCTAATCCTGCCTTGTAACTGACCGAAGGTGGAGAAACAGCCTTTCTTTTACTGTCTATGGAGCTAGCTAGCTGACATGATCTACATCTGAGCTACTGAGCATGTCCGAGTGCAATCAAAGATAGTACAGAAGAAGAAGAAGAAAAGAGGTCTCACTCTGTAGCTAAAACAGAGACCAGCTGAAAAGAGGATCTGCAGCAGGGAGAGCGGTGCAGTACAACAAAAATATGGTGTTTTTTGAAAATTAAACCATGTAAACCTATTCTGGTACAACCTTAAAATACAAGTATGAACCTGAAAATGAGCATAATATGGGTGCTTTAAAACAGAGTTAGAGAGAGTCAACAGAGGTGCAGCAACATTTAGTTGAATATTGTCATTTGTTACCTTATAGTAGACTATCACTGCTGGGCTATCAAAGTAAATAGTTAGGAAATATTTTAACATTATGAGGGTTACTGGTACAAAGTAAACAAACATTAGAGTTCACTTTATTTATCAGCTCTTCAGTGAATTATGGTAGCTTGCCAGCTCTCCAATATGGGACTTATCGTTATCAACAGAGTCAAGTTAGATACTAACAACCATCAGAGTGTATTTTCTGTAGTGTTTGAAGAGGATGTGGATTGTAATGTCAGTGGGACATATTCACATGATGAGTAACTCACTGCCTGTTGCCATGGCTTGAGTCGTCACCCCTGTTGAGGTCAGACCATTACCTGTTGTCAGACACTCAGTCAGTGGGCTTTGGAGATTAATTCTATCTGTTAGTAGCTACAGTTTAGCACACAGCTGCTGAGGGTTCAGATGTTTTCGGCCATGTAATCAGATCAGCCATATGCATGGCAAGTGATGTCACATCCTTTCCTCTCCATCTCTGTCTTGTGTCAGAGACTATTCCCTCTTTCTGATTGTTTCCTGCTTCTTGTTAGAATAATGTGGTACCCCTCACCGCTCAGATATCAACAGATTTAAATGCCCCAGTGTCGTACTACTTGTGGCAGCAGTGGCTACTGTTGCAGCTGCTAGTTATGGTGTCATTTTAAGTTGCCTCAGGAAAACACTTGGTGTTCCTAAACACCAAGTGGGAGATTACTATGCTAAATGGTAGAATAACTTGGCAAACTGAACAAAAAAACTGTCTCTCCGCAGGTATCCTCTGGCTGTGACTCGCCATAAAGATAGTGAAGCCACCAGCAGCAGCATATACACCCAGTGTGACCCATGGGAACCTGTTGTGTCCTTTGAGGACTACATCCGCAACAATGAAGATATAGTCAACCAGGTACAGTAGTACATCAATATTAGACACACATCTACATCACCTGTTTTTGTTTTTTCCCCATATATTTTATTAGGTACAGCATTCAACCAGTACAACATAGTACAACATAAGTCTCCATTTTGTGTTTTCAGAATGAACAGTACTTCAAAACAAATGTTCTTTCGTGGTTTCGTGGTCGTAGAAAAATAAATAAATAAATAAAAAGAACAAACAAAAAAGGATAAATAATAAGAAATTAAACTAAGTAAGTAAATGAGTCAATTACTAGACATATATGCATATACACACACATGCATATGTACACACGCACATACATACATATAGCTCTTAAAGAGCGAAGTCAGGAAACAAATCAGCAAATAACAAAGACAATGAATGAGTAAATTAGGAGGACTGAGTGAAATGTAGAAATAGGTTAGTAGTTGCTGACACCCAGGGCGCTGCGCCAGGTTGCTAGGATCCATGGACCAGCAGGGATCATGAGGGCTATGGCTCAATTACACCTACAATGCGGCGGATTGAGTGGCGGGCGGACAGTGAGGTATAGCGAGGTAGGAACCTATGCAGACAAATACTAACTATGCCACTACAGTGACACTTCCCTAACGGAAAGCTGGTTCACATACTCAATCAGTGGTTTCCAATGAGAGTAAAATTTGTCAGTAGAGCCTCTAATAGTAAACTTTATCTTCTCAAGTTTTAAGAGAGACAATGTGTCACATAGCCAGGTTTTAAACGACAGTGGTAGGGGTGACTTCCACAGAGTCAGAATTCTCCGACGAGCGATTAGGGAGGTAAAAGCAATAACATTGACTTGAATTGCTGTCAGTTTGAGACCATCCGTAGGTCTGCCGAAGATCGCTATACGGGGGGAGGGACAGATCCTCAACGCCAAGACCTTCGAGATCGCGTCAAAATATAGCTGCCAGAAGTTGAACAATTTGGGGCACGACCAGAACATATGGGTCAAATCACAAGGGGTCTGTGAGCATCTATTGCATCCCTCGTCCGGGCCCCCAGGATAAATCTTGGCAAGCCTGGCCTTGCTAAAGTGAATCCTATGCACCACTTTAAATTGAATAAGACTAAGCCTAGCACAGCTGGAGGAAGAATTGACTGCCCGCAGGGCTTTTTTCCAAAAGTCATCAGACAGGGACATTTTCAGTTCGTTCTCCCAGTTGGTCCTAATTTTGTTAACAACAGAATCAAAAGATGGAGAAAGTTATATAAGTAAGATATATGGCCCTTGTGTAGAGTTACAGCCTTAATAATTAGATCTATGCCACTTGGGGATAGGATTTGAGGAAATTGAGGGGAGTGGGTCCTAGTGAAATCCTGTAACTGGAAGTATCTTAGAAAATCAGAGCTGCTGAAGTTAAAAGTTTGACGCAATTGCTCAAAGCTGACAAAACATCCATTAACATACATATCCCTGAGATATCGGAGACCACTCCTAGGGTCAATTTTAGCAGGGAGGAATAAATGGTTGTCACAAATAGGAGTTGTCTGAGAAAGAGTGAGCCAGCCGGAGTTGCGCCTAATTTGTGATTTTCAGAGTACCAATTACTATAGGATTAGATGTATAAAGCGACGGAGAAAAATGAAGACTACTGCAAGCCAGGGCCTGGAGTGAAGAAGAGAAGCACGACTTGGCCTCGATCCGGCACCAGTCGCTCTGAGCTGAGGTAAACCAAAGCATAATCTTATGAGCATTTGCAGCCCAGTAATAACCAATAAGACTAGGCAGGCCAAGACCCCCAAGGGGTCTGCTCCTCTGCAATAGTGATCTACCAGCTTTGGCGTGATTGCCAGCCCAAATAAACGAAGAGATAATACTTTCTATGGCAGTGAAAAATGACCTGGGTAAGAAAATAGGCAGACATTGGAAAATATATAGGTATCTAGGAAGTATATTCATCTTAACAGTCTGTACTCTTCCGGCTAGGGATAGCGGTAGATGGCTCCACCTCTGACTTGACTGTTGTCGTTAAGACAGTAAAGTTCTGCTCTCGTAATGCGCGGATGGATCTTGTGATTGCAATGCCTAAATATTTGAAACCTGTATTCGATAATCTAAAGACAGGGGTAGCTCCACAGCTAATTGGTTGATAGCATAGCACTCACTTTTAGAGATGTTCAATTTATAACCCAAGAACTCACTAAAGGACTTCAGGACCGATAGAGCATGTGGGAGACTGGACTGAGGGTCACGGATGTACAAAAGGAGATCGTCGGCATATAGCGAGACCTTGTGGTCTGTGCCCCATCTCTGAATCCCCTTAATTCCCTCCTCTGCCTTCAGAGCAATCGAAAGTGGCTCGATAGCAGCCGCAAACAAGAGTGGAGAAAGCGGGCATCCCTGTCGAGTCCCGTGGAAGAGAGGAAAGGACGCAGAGCGCTGGGTGTTAGTACAAACTGATGCGCAGGGGGAGGAGTAGAGTAACCGAATCCAAGAAGTAAAATCTGCCCCAAAACCAAACTGTTGGAGGGAGGAGAACAGATAGGCCCACTCCACCCTATCAAAAGCCTTCTCTGCGTCGAGAGATAGAACAACCTCCGGTTTTGAAGGCGAATGTGGGGTGTGAATGATGCTGAGAAGTCTTCTGACATTAGCGAACGAGTGCCTCCCCTTTATAAATCCCGTCTGGTCTTCTGATACAACTGAAGGCATGACCGACTCCATTTTGCGGGCCAGTGCCTTAGCGAGTATTTTAACGTCTACGGATAAGAGTGAGATCGGGCGGTACGATGTACAATTCAGGGGGTCTTTGCCTGCTTTATAAATCAAAGAAATAGAAGCCTGTGTGAGGGTGGGCGGCAGGGAGCCCAGGTGGTACGAGTGATTGAACATTTCTAACAATAATGTGGCCAGTTGGTCTGAAAATTTCTTATAAAATTCAACCGGGTACCCATCGGGTCCCGGGGATTTACCGTTGTTCATCAACTGTATTGCCTCTTTAATTTCTGAAAGCTGCAAGGGAGCGTTTAACATCTCACGGTCGCTATCAGATATTTTGGGCATGGCCAATTTTTCAAAAACTGAGATAACTGAGCTTCATCATAAGAACCTTCTGACTTATATAACTGGGAGTAGAACTTCCTGAAAGTACCATTAATCGTTTCTGGGTCAGACGTAAGGGAGCCCGAATCGTCTTTTATCTGTGTAATTTGATTTGAGGCCATCTTGGCCCTCAATTGGTGGGCCAGGAGGCGACTGGCTTTATCCCCGTGCTCATACATATATCCCCGCGCACGGAGGAGATTTCGTTCAGCTTCCTTTGTCAAGAGGAGGTCGAGCTCAGTATGAAGTACTATCCTCTCCTTATGTAAGTCAGGTGATTGGTTGGTTGAAAGTGAGTCGTCCAGGTCCGCTATAGCTCTTTCTAGTTCTACTCGTCGGGCCTTACGGGCTCTATCTGCATAAGCTGTGAACGATATAATTTTGCCTCTAACGAAAGCCTTAACCGTTTCCCAGAGAAGGGAGAGTGAGGTCTCATCGCTCTGATTGGTGTCTAGGAAGAGTGTAATAATTGCTGATACATACTTGCAAAAGTCTACCTCAGCTAACAAAAGAGGATCCAGAGCTTGTATCCCTTTGGCTTATGATCAAAATGGAGGTCCAGGATAACAGTTGAATGGTCCGACACCGTTATCGGTGAGTACTGGATAGAGGAAACTGATGGGGTAAATGCCCTGTCTATTATAAGGTAATCTATACGCAAGTAAGTACGGTGCACATGGGAGAAGAAAGAGTATTGTTGGGTAGAGGGGTATGAGAGCCTCCAGGGGTCAACATAGTCATACCGGTCCATGAAGGCAGAGAGAGTCGCCGCCATTTTCGAGAGCGGGACAGGTTTCGGATTAGATCTGTCTAGTACCGGGTCCATGACGCAGTTCATATTCCCTCCTAGCACCAGTAAATGAGAATTTAAGTAATAAACGTATAAAAAAACATGTAAAACACTGACTCTCCCACCCTGCTTCATTCCTCCCACCCAGATCAATGTCCAGCAAAAATCTAGGTCCCCCCCTTGCCCCACCCAAACCCTCCTCCCTGTCCACATCAACCCTTCCATATTCCATACTTTTCTTTGTCTCAATACCCACATCTCTGTTTAAAACCCCAGTAACCCCAATAAAAGATAAAAATAAAGTGCCAACCATTGTGTACCCCATGCAATGTCAGCAAATGACAAAATATGCTCCAGGGATATCCCATAGCTATGTGGCTGTATATATCAAATACAATTATAAGACTAAAAAGTCCGAAAAATTTAGAGGGAAACTCCACCTATTGTTAACTGGCAACCTGTTAGGATCCAAAAATAAACTTATGAAAAAAAGGCTAAATAAAGTGATTCTGCAGAGTATGCTGCAGGTAGCTGAACTATAGCAACAGAGCAAAAACATCAACCCATCAACATTAATAATTAAAGGAAAAATGAAGGCAGGCTTAACAACATAAAGTGTCCGAGTGCATTACAGACTCAGTTTACTGTGTCTCTGGCCCAGCATCTTCAGTGTTTCGCCCCTCAAAAGTTATGGAGTGTTATCCACTGGGCCCCAGACCTTTAGCCTGCTAGTTAGCTGCCATATAGCTAGCTCAACAAATAGCCGGGGGCTCACCTGCTGTACATTGTCTCAATTCAGTCCTGGCTCAGGGACCATAACCTGCAGTAAAGTAGAGTAGATCTGCCCCGGGAAAAGGCTAGTCAACACAGCTAGTGCAGCCAGCCATCAGCCGAGATGAAGCCAGTTAGCCGGCCTCCATGTCTGGACTCTGCTGGTAGTTAGCCGCAAAGGTCGCGGCCTCCTCGGGCGAGGCTAGCTTCTTCCTAGCTCCGTTTGGCAGCGTGATCTATAAGCGGGCCGGGAACAGGAGAGACGGTCTGAGGCCCAGGTTGTACAGCGTTGACTTGGCGTCACGGTACTTAGCTCGTTGCTCAAGGACCTCCGGTGTGTAGTCTTCGTAAATGTGCACCGGCGACCCTCGGTATTGGAGATTGCCTCGTCTTTTGCGGGCCTCCCATACAATCATCTCCTTTATCTGGAACCGATGGAGACAAATAATTACCAGCCGCTCGATGCGCTCGATCCAGTTCAGGCGATGAGAGGGTCTGTTGGCCGAGCAATTCAACGAGGAGGTCTGCAAAGAAGGCTGTAGGCCTCGGACCTTCAATAGATTCCGGGAGTCCGATTATTCTGATGTTGTTCCTGCGGCTGTGGCTTTCGAGATCTAATGTTTTCACCCTTAGCCTAGCGTTGCTCTCGGCTAATGCCGCGCACCTGTCCTCCAGAGCCTGAATCCGCTGGTCCTGCAGTTCTGCTCCGGACTCCTACATCACCTGTTAATGTCTATGTCACACATCTCCACAAGAAGACGACAAGTCAATAGGAACAGTAGTTTCTGTCCACAATACTCATGAAGGACATTTGATTGATTTCAATGTTCTTGAAATGAACGTAAGCAAACCTATTTTCCAAAATTTCCTTTAACCCATTTCAATTGGTATAATAACAATATAATATCTGACATTTCTGCATTATAATGTCTAAAAACAATTAGGCCTATGTTATATATTTAGTTTCTTTTGGCCATAAAAGCACAAATTTGGTGGCATCTGGCACATTTTAATGCCACTATTCCATCATATATACAGATCTTAATTATTGCATATTTTTTATGAGTTTGCCTCCCTGATTGATTATAAGGTAATCTATACGCAAGTAAGTACGGTGCACATGGGAGAAGAAAGAGTATTGTTGGGTAGAGGGGTATGAGAGCCTCCAGGGGGTCAACATAGTCATACCGGTCCATGAAGGCAGAGAGAGTCGCCGCCATTTTTCGAGAGCGGGACAGGTTTCGGATTAGATCTGTCTAGTACCGGGTCCATGACGCAGTTCATATTCCCTCCTAGCACCAGTAAATGAGAATTTAAGTAATAAACGTATAAAAAAACATGTAAAACACTGACTCTCCCACCCTGCTTCATTCCTCCCACCCAGATCAATGTCCAGCAAAAAATCTAGGTCCCCCCCCACTTGCCCCACCCAAACCCTCCTCCCTGTCCACATCAACCCTTCCATATTCCATACTTTTCTTTGTCTCAATACCCACATCTCTGTTTAAAACCCCAGTAACCCCAATAAAAGATAAAAATAAAGTGCCAACCATTGTGTACCCCATGCAATGTCAGCAAATGACAAAATATGCTCCAGGGATATCCCATAGCTATGTGGCTGTATATATCAAATACAATTATAAGACTAAAAAGTCCGAAAAAATTTAGAGGGAAACTCCACCTATTGTTAACTGGCAACCTGTTAGGATCCAAAAATAAACTTATGAAAAAAAGGCTAAATAAAGTGATTCTGCAGAGTATGCTGCAGGTAGCTGAACTATAGCAACAGAGCAAAAACATCAACCCATCAACATTAATAATTAAAGGAAAAATGAAGGCAGGCTTAACAACATAAAGTGTCCGAGTGCATTACAGACTCAGTTTACTGTGTCTCTGGCCCAGCATCTTCAGTGTTTCGCCCCTCAAAAGTTATGGAGTGTTATCCACTGGGCCCCAGACCTTTAGCCTGCTAGTTAGCTGCCATATAGCTAGCTCAACAAATAGCCGGGGGCTCACCTGCTGTACATTGTCTCAATTCAGTCCTGGCTCAGGGACCATAACCTGCAGTAAAGTAGAGTAGATCTGCCCCGGGAAAAGGCTAGTCAACACAGCTAGTGCAGCCAGCCATCAGCCGAGATGAAGCCAGTTAGCCGGCCTCCATGTCTGGACTCTGCTGGTAGTTAGCCACAAAGGTCGCGGCCTCCTCGGGCGAGGCTAGCTTCTTCCTAGCTCCGTTTGGCAGCGTGATCTATAAGCGGGCCGGGAACAGGAGAGACGGTCTGAGGCCCAGGTTGTACAGCGTTGACTTGGCGTCACGGTACTTAGCTCGTTGCTCAAGGACCTCCGGTGTGTAGTCTTCGTAAATGTGCACCGGCGACCCTCGGTATTGGAGATTGCCTCGTCTTTTGCGGGCCTCCCATACAATCATCTCCTTTATCTGGAACCGATGGAGACAAATAATTACCAGCCGCTCGATGCGCTCGATCCAGTTCAGGCGATGAGAGGGTCTGTTGGCCGAGCAATTCAACGAGGAGGTCTGCAAAGAAGGCTGTAGGCCTCGGACCTTCAATAGATTCCGGGAGTCCGATTATTCTGATGTTGTTCCTGCGGCTGTGGCTTTCGAGATCTAATGTTTTCACCCTTAGCCTAGCGTTGCTCTCGGCTAATGCCGCGCACCTGTCCTCCAGAGCCTGAATCCGCTGGTCCTGCAGTTCTGCTCCGGACTCCTACATCACCTGTTAATGTCTATGTCACACATCTCCACAAGAAGACGACAAGTCAATAGGAACAGTAGTTTCTGTCCACAATACTCATGAAGGACATTTGATTGATTTCAATGTTCTTGAAATGAACGTAAGCAAACCTATTTTCCAAAATTTCCTTTAACCCATTTCAATTGGTATAATAACAATATAATATCTGACATTTCTGCATTATAATGTCTAAAAACAATTAGGCCTATGTTATATATTTAGTTTCTTTTGGCCATAAAAGCACAAATTTGGTGGCATCTGGCACATTTTAATGCCACTATTCCATCATATATACAGATCTTAATTATTGCATATTTTTATGAGTTTGCCTCCCTGATTGTAACTGTGGTGAATTATTGTAAAGGGAAATTAGGCTTCTTGTGTTTTAGCCCACACAGTTTGTAAATAGCTATTTATATTTCAAACCATGCCTATTCCTGACTGATCAGAACTTGTGTAATATGAATCATTAGACTTTATTTATCTAATTATATATTATATATATTAACATCTAATTCTCTCAAGTGTTTTGCCAGCAGTTCAGTTTTACTATTGTTCCTAACTGACTAGCAATAGAAATGATAACAAATGGTAAAATTGATAAATTATGAATTCATCCACATAAAATAAATTGTTTTATGTAGACCCACAAAGATTCCAAAAATAAAAAATAAAATTCGGCCCCTAACGAGTTCACTGAACAGCAGTGCTCAAAGTACATACTGTACACGTACAGTGGATAGCAGAACTTGAGCTGCAGCATAAGATAAGATAAGATAAGATATGATAAAGTAAGAATCTTTATTGTCATTGCACATCAGGTATAGAATGAAATTGAAATCGTCCACTAACAGTTTCTCCTCCAGATGGTTCCTTCTGAGTATCCTTAGGAAGTGGAGTCGCTGTCAGGCCTTTTTTACCACCGCAGATGTGTTGGCAGAGAGGTCCTCTGCTATATATGTCCCAAGGAATTTGTAGGAGGACACCCGCTGAACACAGTCCCCGTTGATGCTCAGTGGGGCTGGTTCCCCCTTGTGTATCCTGAAGTCTTTGACCATCTCCTTAGTTTTGCTGGTGTTGAGCAGCAGGTTGTGTTCAGAGCACCAACCTGCCAGCCTGTTGACCTCGTCCCTGTATGCAGTCTCATCCCCTCCACTGATGAGGCCGATGACTGTAGTGTCATCCGCAAATTTAATTTTAATTAAATGTAATGATGGTATTGGAGGTGTGGATGGGTTTGCAGTCATACGTGTACAGGGATTTGATGCCTCTCCGCAGCTCTGCCCTCACCACGCTGTACTATTCTTTGTCACCTGACTTGAAGGCAGAGTTCAGGGTTCTCAGGAGTGTCCGGACATCCGATGTCATCCATGGTTTTTGGTTGGGGTATATATATTTATGTAGAACAGAACAGTCTCTATGTGCTCCTGTAGATTGAGATGATCCAATATGCTCCACTCAGTGTGCTCAAAGCACTCTTGAAGCTGAAAGAGGCCATATTTTAATGTTCTTTGTGGCAGGTTTGGATTTCTTCCTGAGGGGGGTGTATGCAGGGACCAGGAGCAGTGAGAGATGGTCCGACATGCCCAGGTGTGGGGGGGTACTGCCCTGTAGGCTTGCTTCAGGTTGGAATAAACATGGTCTAATGTGTTCTTCCCTCTGGGGGAGCACTGTACGTACTGTACAAAGTTAGGGAGCACAGTCTTAAGGCAAACTTGGTTGAAGTCTCCAGCCACAATAAAGGCTCCCTCTGGATGGGCCTGCATTTGTTTGTTTATGGTGGCGTGGTAGCTGGGGTGTAGGTGTGTTTTATCTCACTCACACACACTCGTACACACAAAAACATCCATGCCATTACGAAAACTATACACCGAAACCGAGAGCTGAGAGCTGCTGCGTCCGTGCGCATCGCCATCTCGCTTTCCTATGGAAACGTAATCTGAAGGTCTGTGTCCCCTCCACCCCTACCACCACAAATAGGATCTAATTATGTGGCAATTTCTTTAAAATGAAATTACATAACATAAATAAACATGAATGAATGAATGTAAAATGAATAAAACGTTGTTACACACTACTTGTCTTTGAACATAATTTCAGCTTCAGTCATGTCAGATAGATTCTCATCTCAATGGTGGTTGTTAATGAAGACAACTCCCATAATCCCATGCTACTTTCTACTTTACATGATTCATCAAAGTCTGGTGTCTTTTATTATTATTTTGATTGAGAGACCCCCTGGTGTCAGAAATGACATGCTGTGCATTTAAAGCCATTCTTTTTTTTTCAAACACTAATGTCAATTAAGACTTAATTTCTTCAAAATCTGTGAGCAATAGTCTATCCAGAACGTTATTAGATGATACAATAGCATCTTATGATCACCAACCCCGGTAACAGTTCAATCACCATATTATGATATGGTTTTTGAGATTTGGGGGATTAGTGATGATTCAAGCTAAATGCCCCCTTTTGTACTGGTGCATGAGTCACAATCCACTAATGGACAGCATCCTTTGTGATGTTTCAAATGGATTCCTAAAACTGTGGTTTACATTGCGGGGGTGGGGGTATTTTAGAGGTTACGTCATTGTTTGCTCTTCCTCAAAGAATCTGTTCATCACTTTTGGTCACTCACCATGTTGGTAACTCATGAATGCTGACATTTTCTTCTGTTTGCACTTTTAAGTAGATAAACCCCACCTGTAATGTGTCGTATTCTAAAACTTCTCATGTAATATTTGCTCTCCTTTGTGCAGGACCTGGTAGCCTGGGTGACAGTGGGCTTCCTGCATGTGCCTCATTCAGAAGACATCCCCAACACGGCAACACCCGGCAACGCAGTGGGCTTCTTCCTCCGGCCCTTCAACTTCTTCAATGAAGACCCTTCGTTGTCTTCCAGAAGCACCATCATTGTCCGGCCGGGACAGGATGGCAAGCCCAAGATCCAGAGATGGACACCTGAGGTCGTAGGTCACTGTGTGACAAACAAGCCATTCTTTTATAATGGCACTCTTGCAGGAGTCTAGAGGTGTTTTTTTGGGTTTCCCAAAAAGTATTTTGGCTCTAAAACAATTTTTGGAAGGACCTCAGATTATATAACAATCAATTTATTATATATAAGGTCAGATTTATTTTTCACAATGTCTTACAATGTGACAGCCTTATGAGATTTTGTGCAATGTTTAAATTTGTGAAATAAACTAAATCCATGTATTAAGAAAAGAATAAAGAATTAGAGCATTTAAAAAAAAGCAGATTTTGTGTTTTCTTTTTTCATAAATTAGCCTGTCATGGCTGGTTATATATATATATATATAAAAAAAATAGTTATTTAGCTGCAGACTCTACACATTGCAAGTTGCATAAATCACACACATTGGTTATGCATTTCTCCCTGTATCTCTCCAATCTTTCCTGCTGTGTTGAATGAAGGAAAAACATGGATTTCTAACCCAAATTATTTATATGTAAGTTAATGTTAATGTTAAAGTTACTGTACCACCATACCAAATCAAAGTACACATGTAACCTGGCAGGGGGAAGGGGAGTATGCGGGCCTTGAGAGCTCCTCTAATCCCATGTTGGGTCTCCATGGCTGAGGTTTAGCAGCAGCAAGCATCCAGGATGCAGGATGCTCTGTATCCGCCCTGCTTGTTGTAAACTGCTGTCCCTCACTATGCTCGTCTTGTCCCCATGGTGGGATTTTTTCTCCTGCAAAGACAACAGGCCTTACAGAGCAAACAGCCTGATTCCGGATCCTTCCCCGCAAACAGTCCAGGATACCACCTGGCTGCCCCATCGCCCCTGGAAACCTAACTTTACATACAATGTGACACAATGTACAGAGAATCAATAACAGCTCATGTAACTATTCCTTTATGTATGCATTCCTAACATATCAATGTCACTTAACAGTTCTCAACCAAAAGATTTAATAAAGTGCCAAATAAATCAACATGTCCTGATCATATTGCATGTTTTTGATTTAATTGTTTCTGTATTAAACAATGATTAATAAACATGTTTATGTTAGCCAGCAAACTAAATATAACAGCCAAAAAGAAGGTTGATTTTGCAGTGGCAGTCAGGTTGTTTGAAGAGTAAATGAGTGTTTTTTTGGAGTAGGGAAAGGGAATCTAGCCAGCAACTGTCGTCAGGATTTTCCCAATCTAAAAACCCTTTTAATAAGTGTGTGCTGATGTTTTACAGTGTGCATGGTAAAAGAGTGATAGTATGAGAGCTATGCACGCATGAGTGAATGGACAGCGCTAGTAGAGAAGACAAAAAAACAATGTGAATTGGGTAACAAGCATTCCAATAGCTATTCCCATGGCAATGATGGGCTTGACGCCACAACAGACAAACTACAGGAACACAGTTTATTTATTCTAAAGTAACATGTAGTTCACAGTTACATGTACAAAAACACAATAACAATGTGACATTTCATTTCACTCATGGCCTTAAATCATTCTCTGGGTTCTGTAAAATGTGAATCTGACTTATAAGACAAGACAGCACATAATGTCTCTACATGTTCAGCAAGAGAGTGGATCACAAATTATAGTATCATGACAATATAGGGTCTAGACTTAAAGATACCAATAAAGAACATTTCGAAAGGCTATCTGCCAAAGAACACAAACAATGTGACAAACAATATTCTGATATTTCCACATGAAATATTTCTAGCTTAGCCTGTAGAGGATGAGAAAAGGTATTTTTTGGGCCTGAATAAAAAGCCTGGAATCTTAAATGGTGCTTTGTTGCCATCTAGCGGTTCCTTGGATAATTGTTGGATCATCAATTGATGCGAGACACATGCCATGAATGTGCTTTAAAGATTTCCATTATATTTCTTATGATGTTTCAGTTACTTTTTTTCTCATTTTTTTCCTGGTTGTCTTTTCATTTCATACATTTTACTAACACAGACACGCTCACAGACACACATTAGACTTATCACAGCACGCATCCATTGTAAATTAGGAAAGAGTGCTTCTAACTTGTACGCTCCTGACGGATGGAACTTCAGGATTCTCTAATATTATTGCAACTCATTTCCATTTGATCATTTTTGAGATCGTTTTTTTATTTCTTTTTTATTTGTGCTGTAATCAGGGCGTCATTGGAGAAGAGAGCTTGCTGTCAATGGCCCTCTCTGAATAAATGAAGGTTATAAATGGACACTCAACCAATGTTACACATGACGACTGCTTTATTTATCACAAGGAGGCTCTGAAAACAGTTGTATGATGTCTTCTATTGCTTTGGAGAGACTTTTGTCAAGTCTGAGAAACTACTAATTCATGATGTTATCATGGTTTAATCAACTTGGGCTTGAGACTACAGATGTATTAGGGAAAGCTTGTGTTTCATACAGGGCTTTTGACAAGAGGTTTACCAGACAGAATGAAAATGAAATGAAGAATGAAAATCAGTTAAAACATGTCAGTGTCAGTCATGTATCCACACACTGTGGAGAATGAAGGTGAACACAGAACACAGACAGAAAACCAAACACACTGCAGGCATAACAAAATGAAGAAATAAAACAAAACACATTCACACACACACACACACACACACACACACACACACACACACCAGATTATCACGGAGAGGAAGTCACGGCAGGTGGGGCGTGAAAAAACATGCAATTGTTTTTGCTTCACATTGACTGATTGTATAATAATAATAATAATAATAATAATAATAATAATAATAATATTAATAATTATATTAATAATTATAATAGTAAGTATAATATATAATACTGTATGGAAAAAAGTGTAGGCCTCCTTGTTCATACTTCTTCCAGTTTAGTGCATCCTTTTTAACACCCTAATTAGTTTATGTGGTCACACACAACCTGTGAAGATTATGACTTGTGAGCATTACACCCTACAAAGCATTTTAGTATACAGACTTCAAAGCATCCTTCTTTCCTTCCCTCCTTCCTTCCTGTCTAAGTTCATCTTTCCCCTTCTATTTTCAGTTGCGTGACTTTGCTCTAATCATCCATTTGTTATCATCAATAGATGATTAACCCCATTCATTTAAGCCTTTGTGTGAATCCCACAGTGTCACTTGAATATGAAAATGTCACATACGTTTGAATGATCAGATGTTTCAATACATCCTGTTCGAGATCCTCTAAGTCCCAGCTATGAATGTGATGTGATAATGACTCAGAAAAACAGCAGAGTATTTCCAGTGGTGCATAAAAGAAAGACGTGACAGTAAACACATTTGTACAGAGGGAATGTATTACTGGACCAGATGTCTGACAGCTGAGGTAAGCTTAAGCCTTTATTTCCTGCCTTTCAACTCACTGTCATCATATTACAACATGCTAACTGTAAAATGATATTATAAAACTTCTTCTATACGTCCGAACATAATGTTGTTGAAGGAGTTTGGTAGGAGACTTCATTTATATAAGACTCTGTAATTGTAAACATGTTCAAAACGAGACTGATTTGATTTTGGGTATCATTTGTACTGTAAATCCTGCACTTTTTATTCTGGCGTAATTCCCGATAATATATCAGACAAACAGTTTGTTTATTTATTAAAGCTGCACTAATCAATTTTAGGATTAGGATTAGGGAGCCCAATTTGGAAAATGTTTTCCCCTGTCTATATTTCCTGACAAGGCCTGCAGGGAACATTGTGCTACTGTACAACAGTCACAGTTCGGACACTGTAACCAGTGGCCAGGATTTCACATCAATTCCCTCACTTAAAGCAACACCAAAGCAGTTTTCCTCTTCGGTCCCCCTACATGTTGGAAGCGGAATTGTCCATTACTGTTACCATTACCATTATTTTTATGTCTCATTCGAACTACAGATCCGCTACCTGATCTGGCAAACTTGCATAATGCGGTTATAGCCGATAGAGGGCCGCAGAGTGAATGCAGAAGTGCCGTTCACCCTGTTAGAGTTGATGAACCACTGAAACTGTTTTGGAAACATTATTTTAAGGTACAAAATAATCTTTGCTGTTGTTTTAAAGCTATAGTGCGTAGTTTCTGTCTCCCCCATGAGGAATTCTAAGTAATGACAACAACACTGTAAAATAGTTGCGCACTATAGCTTTAACTGTATTCATTTATCAAGCAGGAGTGCACATATAATATAAACTGAAAATATCGTTATAATAAGACTGCCCCTCATCAAGAAAGTATGTGTGCAAGTGCATGTGTGTGTGTGTGTGTGTGTGTGTGTGTGTGTGTGTGTGTGTGTGTGTGTGTGTGTGTGTGTGTGTGTGCATGCATGCGTGCATCTGTAGATGGGTGCATGGTGGTGTGTGTCCCCGATGGTATGCCAACCATCCCATTCCTCTTTGTCCACTTCTCAAAATAGCCCCCCAACAGCAGCTGAGACAAAACTTCAGACAGACAGACAGACAAAACAAAAAGAGAGATAGAAGAGGGATAGAGAAAACGCATATCCAATGAGGATATTAGCTGGTCTCATATCATCTGCCACCAGAGCTTAAATATACCAGGATAGCCAGTGACTTGCTACTGCATGTTTTGCTTTGGTTGATTTGGTTGTTTTTTGGTTCATGTTTCACATGATGCTTTTAGGAAATACTCTCAACCCTGAACTAGTGTCCAAAGGTCAACAGTAGAAGAGTGGAACTGTGTTGGCTAATATACTGTAGGTCTACTTTTTCTCTCGATAAGCAGGATTCCACACATTTCTAAGGAGGACATGCAATCTATAAATCTGCCCTGACACCTGTTCATTTTAGTTTAGATAAAAATGTCCTGTCACTGAAATAAGTATGCTGGTGTCATTGCTGTAAATGTGCTAGTGAGTCATCAATCTGAATATGTATCAGGTCAACCAAGGTCATGGTTCTTTAAATGGTTGTTTAGATACAGCTCTGGTCATGTATTATTTAAGGTAAGGAAAGGAAAGGTTATTTTCAATTATGTTGAATTAACAATACTAAAGATAGTTTATAAGGACAGTACCATTCGCGTATACAGGCGGGCGCCCTTCTTGGAGAACAGTCCCGACCAGTCGAACCACGAACGCCGTGCTTGAGCTATGTTACTGGTTAGATTAGAGTCGATGGTTAGATTAAGATTGCTCACTTTATTTATGGTTTAGACAGTGCCAATCAGAATACATCATAAATAAATACATTTACATAAATAAATAAACATAAATAAGGATCAACAGTGTGCGTGACTATTTATTTATTTACATTCATTTCTCTGCCCACCTCAGCGAGGGAGGCGAAGCTGCCTGACATTCACAAGTTTGGTTTCCATTTACCTATGTTGATGCGCATTTTGAAGTCGCATTAGAAAAGCTGGATGGAAATGGCAAAATTCAATAAAATTTCCTCAATTGCGCAAAAGTTTTTTTGCCTTTATAAAAAAAGTTGATTCACTTAATAAGGTATGGAAATGCTTTTGACGAAAGCGAGCATTTAACTCACAGGACTGATTATCTGTTTCCGTTGTCAGCGTCTGCCCAGATATTTTTCTATAACTTGTCTTAGTCTCTGGACAGCATGAAACACTCCCAATACTCGCCGACATAAAAGACCAGTCAAAACTCAAATCCTGAAGACCCCCATTCATTTTTGTGTCGTAGATCGGTTAGATGGCCATGGTGACTTGTTTTGTTTCCAGTTAGTACTAGCAGTAGTTCCAGTTGTTTCTTCTACTCTGTTTACTGGTGGATTTCAGCCATGCGTAGCCCTAGTGACAACTTTTGACCAAACTACGCTGTAGCCTAGTTTATTACTGGTTTATACCCCTAACCAGTTGATGAAAAAGCACCTAATTTGCATTTCAAAAGTTTCCTTAAAATTTGCTTGACAATTGAATAGGAACAACTAATGACAGACTGTGACCTAGGGCTGGGCAATATATCGATATTATATCGATATCATGATATGAGACTAGATATGGTCTTAGATTTTGGATATCGTAATAGGGCTTAAGTGTTGTCCCTTCCTGTTTTTTAAAGGCTACATTAGAGTAAAGTGATGTCATTTTCTGAACTTACGAGATTGTTCTAGCTGTTCTATTATTTGCCTTTACCCACTTAGTCATTATATCCACATCACTGATGATTATTTATCTAAAATCTAATTGTGAGGATATTTTGTCAAAGCACCAATTGTCAACCCTATACTGTATGTATATATATATATATATATACATATACATATATATATATATATATATATATATATATATATACATATACATATATATATATATATATACATATATATATATATACATATACATATACATATATTATATATATATACGTATATATATACATATATATATGTATACATATACACATATATACATATACTATATATATATATATATATATATATATATATATATATATATATATATATATATATATATACATATATACAATATATACACTGGAGAGAAACTATACTGGTGTTCTCAAAGTAAAAGATTATTTGCTTGGCCAAAATCCTTGAAGGTACATCGTTGTATTTTCCAGCTCAGAGAATAGTGGAGTCCTCCGCTCCCGTGCTGGATTAGATTCAGAGTCACAGGAAAATGATGTATACAGGGAAACTTTATGCAGGTGGCATGCTGCATGTCTCAGTAAGGTTGTATACTCGATATTCATTACATTAATATAGCAGTAAACAACTATTTGCTAGGTTTAGATATAGTGGAGTAATGAAGTATGATGAAGGATATTAGAAGCTCTTTCCCGGTGATGGCTGAGCGTTACTGAGCAGCCTCCAACTGAGCTTGAAGACGTAGATGTGACGTGAGCAACCTGTCTGAAAGTTGGAAGTCTTCTGGTAGCTGTGCCAAGAGAAATCTCAATCATTCCCAATCTTGCAGAGACGGAGAGCGTAGGTATATGTAAGGAGATAACATAGACACAGGCTAATTATTGATCACTAAAATGATAGTTAACATTAGTCATTACACTTAAACAGCTGATGGAAGTCCAAACTGCCTGAGAGCTTCTCCTGTACTATACGGTAACTCCTCTACTATGAGACAAGAAGTCTTGTGGTTATGACCCAATCGTTAGCCTATTGTTATAAAAACGTCTGCTACGGAGCCATAACGTGAGATACAAGGTAATGGAGCCTTTTATACATTGTCATGTTTCTTTAGAAATAAACAACGGACAAATAGAGTCTTTAAACACTTCAGATGTAAAGTTATTCGCTGTCAAAGTGACGTCAAAATGAATGGCAGTCAATGGCTTTTTAGCATCAAAATGGTGCCATAGGAGGTACGCGTTCCGAGGAGAAGTTTACCCCCTTGGTTTATAATCTGTCCTAAATCATGTCAATGTCCAGCACTTTGGTCAACCTGGTTGTTTTAAATGTGCTTTACAAATAAAGTTGGATTGGATTGGATAGGCAACCCACCATGGGTGCATATGAGTGCATGTGAGTGCCTTGTGCGTCGATCTACTTCTGTGTTGAAATACATTACATTCTTTTTGTAAAATAAAATGTCCTCAAAACTCTAAGATGTTTATTACTTCAGTGTGCTATTCATAATAACTGTGATGTGACATTAAATGTAATAAGTGGATTTTGAACTCCTCTCTTCCAATCTACTCAAATAGGAGCAAGTTAGAAGTTTTTCTAATGTTTGCTCTACAGTTGTTCGAGTCATCGTTGTCACAGCAAATTGCATATCCGCCCCAGTCTCCTCTTGTAAAAAACCCCAACTCAGCTCCACCTTTTTGGAGTGGAAAAAAAGTAGGAAAGATGAACTTCAACTACAATCCCCACAACATTTACAAGCAGTTTGATATAAGGAGTGCATATAAAGTATTTGAATATGTGATAAAAACACACTTTTCGCTTGCGACGTGTGGAAAATTTGATTATTGTTGCAGAAAAAAAGAACAGTATTGATCAAATCCAAAACAAAAACAATAGGTTTGGTGCTGGACCCATAACAATTATTGATAATAATAGTAAATGAATCCATTGAGTGCATCCAGAGCATCCATTCAGCATCATGGCAGGGCAACTTAAAATGATTTAGCTGCCTGGCTGTCACTGACTGCAGACTCACCCATCTGTGATTCACCTGCACATTGTAAAGGCAGTTACTGTCACACACTATGTGTATGTAAGTCCAGATGTAAAGGGTACTCAAATTCTCTGCAT
Source organism: Sander vitreus (assembly GCF_031162955.1). Classification (NCBI taxonomy): domain Eukaryota; kingdom Metazoa; phylum Chordata; class Actinopteri; order Perciformes; family Percidae; genus Sander; species Sander vitreus. The sequence continues at coordinate 1,410,702 of NC_135876.1, read as the reverse complement.
CTCTCCACACACACACACACACACACACACACACACACACACACACACACACACACACACACAGTGTCCCTTATGAATAGTGCATCCCGTGGGATCTTGTTACGAACAGCGTGCCATCTGCAAACTGTTTGAGAAAAACAAGTCCTCTTAACATCTCCATCCTCTTCTGTAATCACTACCTCTCAGCTTCAGTATGTCATCCTCTGTGGGCTGGGTTTTCAGCCAGTCAACCTTTGATTCACAATCATAGCTGTTACACACATTATGTTCTGTGGCACGCATTCAAAGTTATGGTTTTGCAGGCTTTAAAGCTTTAGTGCGCAACTATTTTATATTGATGAACGTCCGTTACATTCAAATTTACATCACCGCTGAGAAAGGACAACAGCTTTGGAGACAAAAAGGACATAAAAATGACAAGATAATGACCTCTTCTGAAGGGTCCATCATGTTTTTTCAATCCTCCATGTTAGCAACTGTGTGGAGTAGGGGTGGGGGGTGCGATCACAGTGTTGTTGTCATTACTTGGAATTCCTCACGGGGGCGACAGAAACTACGCACTATAGCTTAAACTACCTTTACATACTGTGCATTTAAAAAGGAAAATAAATCATCTATCAAAGGCAACACCTTCAAATGTCTTGCTTTGTTTGACCAAATGATATGTAATTAAAAAAGATATATGAAACATATATATTAAAATGTCCTTATATATGCTCACAACTACATTACAGTGTTGTAAACAATATATGATTTGTTTTATACTGCTTATTAATGTGAAAAAAAAAAGTATTATTGTTTTTCTATTGCTGCATTTTCTGGTTCATCGTATCAGAATTCTAAAAGCTTAAAGGTTCACTAGGTAACTTTTATGAAAATATCTTTCATCTGTAATATTTGCTGAAACTGTCACTATATCCTGACAGTAGCACATATGACAGATAATATGTGCCCTTAACGGCATTTGCAAGTTTCCACCACGACCGTAGATTAACAACCAATCAGAGCCGAGGAGTCTCTAACACAGTGTCACTGAGAGCTAGTGAACTGCGATCAAACTGTCAAACTAGGCAGTTTTCTTGATTTCTTATTATGTGCCCCAGGTGGAGGCAGAGGAACGTGATTTTTTTCACTGATTATCTGATTCATGTAGTACTGTCAAAATATAGTGAAAGTGTGAGCAAATATGACAAAAAACTATTTTTATGAAAGTTACCAATAGCTTTCATGAATGAAAGATGTAGCCTAGAATTTCCTCCTCTCTCACACACACACACACACACACACACACACACACCTAAGTTAAGAAATGAAGATCATTCAATTTGAGTTTTTACCAAAATATTTGGATCTATTCTTCATTTTACACAAAAAGCAATGATTATGCAGCTATATAATGTATATCATCTAAACTATGCAGTGTTAGCATGTGACTTTGTAAACCTTCACCTGATTTGTGTGACAGCGCAGACATTTTAATTTTAAAATATAAAACAACCAGACAGACCAACAGACCTTTTTAGTGTTAAACAGAATGAAGTAGAGATCGACACTCGATACTGGTTTTTCAGGGCCGATACCGATCAGTTAATAAAGCCGATAACCGATATTTGGAACCAATATGCATTTACAGTGAAAATGAACTTTGGAATGTCACATACTCCAACAAAAAACTTAGGGGGGGCATGAAGTCAGACTCAGTGGTGAGTGAAACTGAAGCAGAGGGACAGACACAGAGCTGTAGCAGAGCCAAAGTACAACACTTTTTAATTCATTCACTTTATCAGTTATCAGGTAAATAAAACGTGATACAGATCATCTGCAAACTGACCAAAAACAGCCTGATAATCAGCCAGGGCCGATGATCGGTCTATCCCTAGTATGAGGCCTTTGAGTCTTGGGTACGGAGGTGCTCTACCAGGTAGGTGTGGCAGCTGGGTCTCTGCTCCTCACAGCATCTCTGTACACTCTTACATCATGTTCCCCTCTGAGATTTGTTCAGACTACAGAGCCCCGGATGTGCTGCTGATGACCCACCACTGTCTGTTGTGACAGACAGTGAGCACAATGACACAGCGGTGGGGGACCCTTTTCATGATAACAGCTTCCTTTCATGCTATAGCGCTGACCTACATACACTCCAGGCACGCATCGTTGGGTCCAGTAATTTCCCCAACACAGCTCAATAGGCTGGAGGGAAGACCCATAAAAGTGCTTTAGTTTTTGAGATACCCCTACCGGAGGTAGAACAAAGCACAACAATGTTTTTCATATGCTCTTAGATCTCCCTCATATTAAATTGATTCTTGTGTAAAAATATTTTAATGCAAAAGGGGTTAAACTGAGAGATATTGTGACACACCCCATAAATAATAGAAGTGATCAAACACAATGTGAATATCTTGATAAATAAATAAAAAAATCTCTCAATATATATGCATATCTATCTATCTATATATAATTCTGAAATGGGAATACTGTAGTATTACTGTAGTATTGATACTTTTACTTAAGTAAAAAAAAATCAGAGTACTTCTTCTACCCCTGTATTAACATTAGTTTATTTGAATATTAAAAAGGGCTCTCTCTCTCTCTCTCTCTCTCTCTCTCTCTCTCTCTCTCTCTCTCTCTCTCTCTCTCTCTCACACACACACACGCATGCACACACAAACACACTGTTATTTTGACAGGGTGTTATGTTACTAAGACTATAATTGCATATTTGCACACATGTTTTTTGTCGAGCTTCACAGGTGCGCTTTCTCTCTTTCTCTAGATTTTCAGTGCCTTCCCACTAGCATAAAAGCGTAAATGACCTGGTTGCTGCCATGGAGCACTGAGTGTAACTGCCTACCCACTCTGGATTTAGAAATCTGGAGGAAAGCAGTGAAGTATTGACATTAACATTTTTTTTTTACAGTTAAAAAACTAGAACGATACAAAAATACAAAGTTGGTATCACTAGAAAGGCAACTTCCAGATAATTACAATAAATAGGATAACACACTCAACCGTGTCACAATCTTAATTTTGTTCGGTTTTGACATTGAAAACAAAAAGCTAGGTCAAGAGGGCTAAATGTGTCTCACTCAAGCACCCTGACAACAGCTCCACCTCAGCAGCCAGTTTATTCAGTTCCCTCCCAGAGGACAGTCTCTGTGACAACAGAAAAGGATGAGAGGAGACTAATGAGCCAGGACTCATCATGCAAAATCCAGTCAAACCTGCTCTTTTCTGTCAGTATGAATACAACATTCCTGTTCTTTTCATAGCTGATGTAATTCACCAAATGTACAACAATATTATTTTATTTAGAAAAAGAAAGAAATTAAGGAAATAATATTGTCACAAAGTAGATAGCTTAAGTAGGCTCTCCGCTCCATGAATGCAATAACAATGCCCTGTTGCTGTGTGGTGTCTGAAGATTTACAACTTTGACTTAAGGTTTGCCATATAAGGGAATTCCTATGAACTTTACCCTACTGTTGCTGAAACATTTGGAAACTGTTAACATTAAAAGGGGCCCCTAAGACAGAAGATATTTTGTTGGAGCTATACCATGTATGGGGCCTTAAATGGTCAGTTCCCTATTCCAAGCATATACTCACACCCCCACTTTAGGTTACAAAATGCACAGATAAATACCATGTGATAACCGCAGAACTTCAGAGCGACAATATTTGAAGATTGGGTTGGTCGCCTCTCCGAGCTCCTACAGAAGCTTGTAAATTAATGCTGAAATCTCTGATGTAATAAACCTTTTTATAATCAAGAAACATTGTCAGCGAAGTTCCTCTTCCAAACATCGGCAACGCAGCGCTGCAACCAGGACACAACAGCTATACAGGATGCTACGGAAGCCCATTTCTGCCAAGAACAGACATAATAATATATGGAACGTTAAACATAAACATTCTCATCATAAGTCAAGGTTGTGAAATAATAAGTCAACATTTTCAAATAGTTAGCCGAATTATGAGATTACAATATTATTAATTGGCTTATATAATAATAATAATAATAATAATAATAAAAATAATTTATATAGAACTCAAAGTCGCTTTACAGGGTATAGAAAAATAGACAAACAAAACAAAACAAGATTCAGGCACAGATGAAAAGGGGAGGGGCGTGGGGCTAGGGATAGGCAGTGGTGAAGAGATGGGTCTTGAGGCGAGACTGGAAGATGGTGAGGGTCTCAGAGGTGCAGATCTCTTGGGGGAGGGAGTTCCAGAGCCTGGGAGCTGCCCTGGAGAATGCTCTGTCCCCAAAACTGCGGAGGTTGGACTTTTGGATGCAGAGGAGACCAGCTGAGGTGGATCTGAGGGACCGTGAGGGTTGGTACGGGGAGAGGAGGTCAGTGAGGTATGAGGGGGCCAGATGGTGGAGGGCTTTGTAGGTGAGGACCAGGATTTTGTAGGTGATCTGGTGGGAGATAGGAAGCCAGTGGAGTTGTTTTAGGACTGGAGTGATGTGGTGCCAGGATTTGGAGCGGGTGATGAGTCGGGCGGCTGAGTTCTGGACCAGTTGGAGTCGGTTGATGTTGGTGGAGCTGATGCCAAGTAGAAGTGAGTTGCAGTAGTCCAGTCGGGAGGAGATGAAGGCGTGAATGAGTCTTTCAGTAGCGGGGGGTGTGAGAGAGGGTCTGATTTTGGCGATGTTGCTGAAGTGAAAGAAGGAGGTTTTAATGACATGACGGACGTGGGGCTCAAGGGAGAGGGTGTAGTCAAAGATAACGCCAAGGTTACGGGCCTGGGGAGATGGGGAGACAATGGTGCCGTCGATGGTGGGAGTGGGGTTATTGATTTTGCTGAGTGTGGATTTGGAGCCTATGAGGAGAAATTCAGTTTTATCGCTGTTGAGTTTGAGGAAGTTGTGTTGCATCCAGGTTTTAATAGCTGACAGACAGGAGTTGATGTGGTAGAGGGGAGGATTGTGAGGGGATTTGGTGCTGAGGTAGATCTGGGTGTCATCGGCGTAACAGTGGAAGTCCAGGTTGAAGTGGCGGAGTATCTGACCAAGAGGGAGGATGTAGATGATGAAGAGGAGGGGACCGAGTACGGAGCCTTGGGGAACACCTTGTGTGACTGTGGCTGTGGCAGAGGTATGATTATGGAGAGAGATGAAGTGGGATCTGTTGGAAAGGTAGGAGTGGAGCCAGCTCAGTACAGTACCTTCGATACCGAGGTCTTTTAGTCTGGTGAGTAGGATGTTATGGCTCACGGTATCGAAGGTTGCACTGAGGTCGAGGAGGATAAGGATGTTGAGGGAACCGGTGTCAGCAGAGGTGAGGAGGTCGTTGAGGACTTTGAGGAGAGCAGTTTCTGTGCTGTGGAGGGGGCGAAAACCAGATTGGAGAGGTTCAAATTGGTTATTGGCATGAAGCTTGGGATGCGTTCCAGGGTTTTAGAGAGAAAGGGGAGGTTGGATATTGGGCGGTAGTTGTTGAGGGAGGAGGGATCCAGACCAGGTTTTTTAAGGATTGGGGTGACAGCGGCAGTTTTAAAGGCAGAGGGGACAGTTCCAAGGGACAATGAGGAGTTGAAAAGGTTAGTGAGGTAGGGGCATAGGACAGGGAGGCAAGACTTCAGGAGTGGAGTTGGGAGGTTGTCAAGGGAGCAGGTAGTGGGTTTGGAGGAGCTGATGAGTTTAGAGATTTCAGGAGGGGTGACCAGGTCAAACTGGGAGAGGAGGCAGTGTGGAGGAGGGGTCGGGAGGTCAGGGGGGATGGGGAGAAGAGGGGTCGTGGTAGGTGCTGGAGTAGATCCTGGGAGGTCAGATACAGGGATAGAGATTTGTAAATGATGTTGATTTTGTCAGCGAAGAAGTGGAGGAATGAGTTGCAGAGATCCGGAGTAGAGGTAGGGAGGGTGTTGGTCCGAGGCTTGATGAGGTTGTTCATTGTGGAGAAGAGGTTTCTGGGGTTTTGACAGGGGTTGGTGAGGATGGTGGAGAGGTAGGCAGATTTAGCAGCAATGAGGGCGTCTTTGTAGGCAGTGAGGTGGAATTTGTAGGCTTCATGGTGGACTGTGAGAGATGATTTTATTGTCAGATGTTGGCAGCCAGTTTGTTTCATTTTCTGGAGTGCAGGTGTGTACCAGGGTGAAGAGGTGTTAAAAGTGATATTTTTTGTTTTGATGGGGGCCAGGGTGTTGAGGGAGGTAGACAGGGTGGAGTTGAGGTGGTTTGTGAGGTCATCCGGTGAGGTCAGGGTTGAGTCCAGGTGGAGAGTGGTGGAGAGCAGGTCAGAGAGATGGTGGGGATTGATAGATTTGAGGTTGCGGAAGGTGATTTCTCTAAGGAGGCGGGGGCGTGGGGTTGGAGAAGGGATGGTGAAACGTATCAGTTTGTGATCAGAAAGGGGAAAGAGGCATGGATGGAGGTCGAGCACCGGTTGGTTTGTGGAGCAGACCAGGTCGAGGATGTGTCCTTTTTCATGGGTGGGGAAATGTGACATGTTGGGTGAGAGAGAAGTTATCCAGTAAAATGGTGAATTCTGATGAGAGCTTGCAGGTGGGGGAGTCCATGTGGATGTTTAAATTACCGAGTAGCAGCAGATGTGGAGAGAGAGATGAGGCTAGTGTGAGGAGTTCAGTAAAATCAGAGAGGAAGGAGGGATTTGGTTTAGGTGGCCGGTAAATGAGGATGACTGTGATGGAGGAAAGAGCTGTGAAGGCGAGATATTCAAACGATGATACTGAGGGGAGGGTGAGTTCTGTGATCCGAAAGTTCTGATTGAAGATAACAGCGAGGCCACCTCCACGGTGGGAGGGGCGGGGTTTGCAGATGTAGTTGTAGCCAGGGGGGGATGCTTGGTTGAGGGAGAAGAAGTTGTTGGGTTGTTGCCAGGTTTCGGTGAGCAGGAGGAAGTCCAGAGTGTTGTTGAGGATTAGTTCATGGAGGGCAGGGGCTTTATTGTTGAGCGATCGGGTGTTGAGGAGGGCAAAGTTGGCATGGTGAGAGGGTGGTGGGATGAGGGCAGGCTGGAGAGATCTGAGGTTGTCCTGGTTAGCAGTGCGTGTGGTCAGTGGGGTGTGGGGGCACTGCAGTTGAGGGGGGACAGTGAGCGGATATAACCATATGACAAGCATGGGACTGTTAATTAGCCTGATAAGGTTGAGTTGTTTTGATGTAACGTTAGGTGTTAATGTTATTACCATGGAGTCTAATGTTAGCTAGCGTACTTGTTATTCCAAATTCCACTTGTAACGTTATAATGTCACTGAAGTTAGTGCTCTGGGACTACTCGTTTAATGTTTTGCAGCCAAAGTGCCAACTAACATTTTTAACCCTGATGGTTCCATTTTCTTTATGCTAACATAATATTAGCAATGCTGTCATAACCACAATGTTATTAAACAATTTGCCTTTGAAATTGGCTTTGGAACATGACATTAAATTATGAGATAACGGTATAGACGTTTAGCTAACATGGACCTACATGACTTATGATAGTTAAACCGAACGCTTGTTGCAGTACCCTTAATATGTCGCTTTAGAAGAGGGCAAATGCCAAGCTCACTGAAAACGACAGAAGCTAAATTGAAATTACCTTGTGAGTTTTTCTTTTAGTTTAAGTGGTTTTGAAATCAATGTATAAATGTCATACCTAAGCCCTTTTTTTGGATTGACCAAACAGCAGTTGCAATAGCTGCAAAGAGCAAAAACCACATTCATTTTTGCTACCTGATTATATCGCATCTTTGTCACCTTTTCACCTCTGACCAGTTTGCATTAATGGAGATTATATATCAAAAAATTGGATTAACTAAATCAAAATTATGAGATAAGAATAAAAACATTTTTGAGATGATACAAATTATAGAAATTTGACTTACTAAGTCAAATTTACAAGAGATGATTAAATGAGGTAAATTTGTATTATTACTTGTTTATCATGCATACATTTTCATACTTTTTCTCTTCTTAACTTTATTAGAAAAGTCTCCAAAAAAATGTTTTCCCCTTGACACATTCATACTCTATATGAATCATAAATAAATGAATACATTGATCAGGCCAAGTCTTTAATTTGCTGTAAGAAGAAATCAGTTGTTTTTTTTACAGAATTGGATCTCCGTTATATCTTTTATTGAAGAAAAGATGAGGATGGCACAAAGATGAAGGCTGACATTTGTCATCCTGAACACTTGCAGCTGTGGTTGTGCTGTAAAAGCAATCTGTTTTCACCCATCTTAAAAAAAAGAAGTAATCTGCATTTAATTGTGTCTGCAAGTCACCCTGACCTGGGGTGACGAGTTTAGCTGCGGATAAGTAAAACAACATGGACATGGAGGATTACAAGTTATTGTCAGCCCTGCATTTTAGTCTCACACCCTGAGTGTTACGCATCCACCCTTTATCCAGTCAGATTAAAAAAGGCAAGAATATCTACACAGAGAAAAATACATTACACACATAAAAAAGGCAAAGACCCTTATTTGTTATGACATTTGTAGATACAATTTTGTGTAGTAAAGCACTTTACATTGAGTCCCCTGTCATTTTTATCAGGGGCTGAACTGAATTGACTTTACTGAACAGAGCCACTCCACCACGCCTACCACACTAGACTGATCTCATGAAGTGGCGTATGTATGACACACCAATTCGTATGCCATTTTGGAGTGTTATCAAGACTCATAATCGCTTTTTAGCGTGTTTATCAACGCCGTTTGGCCTTTTCAATTTTCGATTTCCTTTTACTGCTGCGCATTTTCTGCTCATGAGCTGACCATGGTACTGAAGCAACAATGGCTGTAACGAATCCACGAGGGATATGTTACAATTGTGATTTCTGTCTGATGTATGCTGTAGATGTGCTATAGATATTTTCAGTGAAACAAGTTGACAACCTGTTGCTTTTTACAAGGCAGCTGCTTATGTCATTTCTGTAAAGGACACTCTTACTTTGTTTGTATCAGAGTGACGTGTGAACAGATTTGCCTTGAATTTGACAAACAGATGGGTCTTTGCCCAAGGAACAATAAATTAAATTGGGTGGTGATCTTGATCTGGGATTTCCAGCACTAGATGATAATGTGTTTTGTTTTTTAATCAAACCAATAGGGATAGAAACTTGATTCAAAGCATCCAAATTCGAAGCAGATGTTGTGAAAGAAAAAAGCTTAAATACAAGAGATATGTTGCTGTTGTGTATCTCAGTAATTTTAAGAATGTTTGATGAAGTGCCCTATGCTTTTAAATGTGTCAACCGGTAAACAACTGAGAAAAAAAAATGTTGTTCTTTGGGTTAGTTTTTTTAGAGCTGTAGACTACAGTAAAATCAGCCTAGAAACATGAGAGGTCATCCTATACCGAGGTATTGACCAACAATTTATTCCAAGCTGTAACATACCAAAGTTGTTATGGCGAGGTGTTGTCAAATGACTAAACCATCACTGATTTTTAAATTAGAATGCTTTATTGAGTTTCCGTGGCAGGCTATTGATAGTGGAGGATGTGCAGAGTGAGTGTTAATTACCCCATCATTTTGACACCATTAAAGAAGCTTGTAATAAGTTTAGTGTGACATGCACGTGTATGTATTTTAAGGAGTTGCTAGTTGTCCTACCTTAATTTCAAGGGCATAAAGCAAAAATGAATATATTTCATATATACTTTTTATGTTTTGTGTTTAGAGATATACTCCAAAACATACTAAATAAAAATCAATACGTTTTTCATGTTGGTATGACACATGTAGTTGTAGCAAATATTAGAACTCCCCACAATAACACATTTCAAGCACTGTGATTTGCTTCTGGGGGTGATTGACAGCGCTCCATGGCTCCTTCAACCAATGAGGGACGGTCGAGGGCGGGAACGTCTATACTGTAATCAATCCTCTGATCAGCCCGTGAGCGTCTGAGTGTGTTTGTTTTCCGTTGTAGCTGTCCTGTGTGTTCGCTCTCACAGAGTGTGAACCGCAGAGGTAGCTAAGCCGCAGGGTGTGTTTTTCCTCCATTAAAAGTGCGACAAGAGGGGTGAAGACGGACATGGGCGAAAGATTTGTGGTAGTCCCCGTTGACGGAGGAGTTGGGGTCGCCAGGGACGGGGAGCACTTGGACGCGGTTGTCGCCGATCCGGCACCAGACACCGGCGGCGGCAGCAGCAGCAGCAGCGGCAGTGGAACAGTGGAGGAAAAAGAGGCGGGGGAGGACAGCGTGTTCGAGCCGCAGGACCCCAACGCTGTGGTGCCTATCTTAGAGTACAACAGGGAGCCCAACAAGTACGGTAAGACAGCTGACCATTACAAACTCCGTGTTCCACTTCTTATCTCATCTATCTAACAGAGGATTAACTTTAGCCGTCACATTTCACTTGTTGTCTGGCTGTTTGTCCTCCCGTTTATGTAATGAAGCCGGGGCGTCAGTACCCCAAAACCGAAGCTTTGGCAAAAAAAAGAAGATAACGTTAATAGAGCCACAACAAGTTATGAACACTGCTGTAAAACATTATTTGGTTAGGTTATTGTGAAAATGTCATTTGTCACCAAACGGTCCACTGACATAACAGGCAATGCGGTCGAAGATTTTGCCAGCTCAAATTTTGCTTCACCTACATTCCCTTTCTGCAACGAACGACAGTTTCTTCTTCTTGTCATAAGAGTGAGTAAAGGTTTGGCACTTGTTGTACCTTTTTAAATGTAGATAACCAATTTGAGTCTTAAAAGATTGAACACAAAAGAAACTTGAGGTAGGCTTAACAAATCTTTTGTCCAGTATGCTGTTATTTAAACTCACTATAGTGCTCAAATAATGTTCCTCCAGAAAGGTTAGGTGTGCCTGTGGTAGCTTGTCATTACCTCACCATGGGTTTTTATTTCAAAAGGAAATTTTAACTTGATATATGACAAGATATTTCCATTTTATTTTATTTTTTTAAATCCACTGTATTTATTATACAGTCGAATATTATCATATTGAAGATGTCTTTTGCTCTGAACCATACTTTGGCTGCAGTCTTTATTCTCAAGCCTTGTTCGACCAGTTGCTCACAAACAAGGTGCTTCTATAGCAACAGGTTGAGGGCTAGAAGGTGCTGGAATAATTGTCTGGCACACAAGCCAAGCAAGCATGCTGACTTACAGTCACAGCACAGTGTGTACAGTGGCTAAGTGTGCGCACATCTGTTGTGTGTAATGATTGATGATTGTTGATCGTCAACTGTTTAGTCAAACTGTACTGAGAGTGCTGAAATGGGTCTCTTTTTAGACCTGGTTTCATTTGAATATTGTTTGCTTTGATGAACATGGGTCCCTTCTTTCCACTTATATTTGGATTCACAGAGGCCTTTAAATGTCACAGTAATAGTAATAATAAAAAAAAATAATAATAATAAAAAAAGGAAGACAGTTATCACGAAACAAACGGAGGTTTTGAGCAATAAAAAAATCTGCATGGAAAAATGAGAAAGATCACTCTGGTGATTATGTTGTACTGCTGCTTAATCATGGCAACAGAAGAGATTGTTGCTATTGACAGTATCAGGGTGTTGTATTTGAGGTTCAGTAAAAAATGTCTCACTGGCCCAGGGCCAGTACAAGATGCTGGGTGGCTAACAAGTCCGTTTCTGGCCCAACTACAGTGATAGTGATTTAGAGTCCTATATCCTGTACTAAGGTTTTCCACTCCTTTTGTGAAGAATCAGAACAATATTTGACAACATTAGGCTACATGAAATACAGATTATATTTTAATGCTTCTGTTTATTTGACATGTAAAGCACTAGGGCTGGACGATTAATCGAAAATGTATCGACATAAAAATTTTGAAGCTTCTATCGACGTATTTTTCCCATGACAATAATTTCGATAATGTATTCCTGTTAATAGGCCTACTTTCTCTTTAAAAACATTCAACCGCGTGTGTAGTCACGTGACTTGGCCCAGACCAGTCAGCTTCATGGAAAGCATCATGGAGGATAACTCAAACACCGAGTCAACTGAGCAACTGAGCAAAAAAACGCAGTGTCTGTTGTCTGGAAACATTTTGGCTTCAGAAACGATGATTTAGAACGTGATTAATTATCATTCATTTATCGTTATTTAGATTTTAGGTCATATTGTGCCGCCCTATAAAGTACTACGCTATTGATTGTGCAAAAAGCCGCTTTGAATTCAGACCTCCATGGCTTGTGATTGTGGATTTCAGGATTAAGGAAATAATTCAGACACTGCTTGTACAGTATATTATCCAGCATGGGTATTAACACGGGTGTATTCTCATCTGTAGCTTAATTTAGAGAAATGTCTTAAATCAAATCAATACCTCCACCTCAGAGTAGAAGAATAATTTCCACATGATTTCCTCTTCTATGATACAAGGACGGCTTGGCTGTCTATTCAGCTTTAATGCATGGATTGAATTTAATTCTAAATCAGATTAAGTTACTAAGAAGAAGGTGGGTGTGCACGTGCACCATGCACTGTGAGCAGCTTGTGTCTGCAGTGCTGGAGCTTGTTATGGCGTTTGCTTTGCATTTTTCTCAGCTACACAATGACTATTGAGTATATTGTTTGTGAGCTTTCATCAGCAAACATTAGGCATGTTTCCATCCACACGTTTTTATGCAAACGTCAAAATGTTACCTGGAAACAGCGTGCAGTTTCTTTTTAGCATCTACTCATTTTACACACAGATTGACAACAAAACAAGACTCTGAGTGAACATTACTAGCTATGTTTTTTCATGTTGGTTTTGAGCGGTATGCCCCCACTAACCTGGAAACGGTTTTAAAACAGTAACGTTAATAAAGCGTGTCGGAGGAATACAGCGTCTCCTGCAGCGGGGAGTCAGAGGCAGAGGGACCGCAGCGTTGGCAAACGTTAGCTTCTTGTCTCATCTGCGGTCTGATCAACAGTAAATTCATCATAATTCAGTGTCCACAATGCTATTTTCCAATAAACCGTAGCTGTCATATTTCGCGGGACCCGCGTGAGTGCGGATATCATGTCGCGGCTTTCGTCGCTGTTTGTCACTTTGCCTAAGATTGAGTGACAATTAGTACTCGCCCTGTTGTTTATTTGGTTGCCATGACTTCGCGAGCGATGACGTCCTGTCACTGTTCCAGTTGCTCACCCTAAAGGCCCCGACACACAGAGCCGACGGCCAAACGTCGGCAGAAAAGCCATTGTGACTGATCAGTCTCCCCGAGTTGGTCCAAAAATGCCTCGGAACACACCAAAGAGACGAGACGCAATACGTCTCCATAACAGCAGGCGGTGCTAATCTGTATTGTCGTCAAAAAATGAAAACCAGCAGCTGATTGGACGAACGCATCACGTGGGTCTGGCTGCTCCCCGACCATGGCGTCTCATTCAGAATCCGATCTCATATTGTACTAAAATAATTCACCGAAAGTGCCCGCCCCGCCCATTATACATGTCAAATCGGCCAAAATGAAGGCCGACGGCCCCTCGGACGGACGACGGCACGGAACACATGGAACAGACTCGAGTCACTGACCTCACCAGACTGTCAGACGGCCGATTATCGGCTCGGTGTGTCCGGGCCTTAAGGGGTGAGAGAATGGATGACAGTTTGTTTGCGTTCAGTAGAGCAGACGGCTCTGCTGAGTCATGTAATTGCAACTATATGACATTTCATAAACAGCTGAAGTAGCGGCGGTGCGCAGTGAACATAGCGGAAATCCTGTTGTGCATCTGCCCTATTTCTGATATTGTGGCGGCAGAAATTTTCAACATAGAGGAAACACTGTGGAAAAGTTATTTGCCGAATAAATGATGAATTGCGATTACGTTTTACTTTTTCACATTTAATGGACTGAAGAAGAAAATGTGAAAATGAAACCATCCTCTACTTGAACTTGAACTTATTTGTAACACATTTACATTATGATTGACTCTTTGTTTTGGGAGTTATCCTGGATTTCAATGTCCTCAGTTCCTCCCTCTACTGCAATCAGCACATGACTTATAGCAGGGGATGCCTGTTGTTTTGCTGTAATCTAGTTACTGACTAAATTGAATTCCTGGATGATGAAGTTGAGCATAGCAGATAATGAGTCTAGATAATGTTAAGATTAGATACTGGATGGTCAGGCATTTTCCTTTACAGAGGCACCACCTGTTTTTAGCAACACAGAGCCACTTCTACGTCCAAGTAGGCTGTTCCTAAACATTGTTCTTTGATTGTTTACTCGCTGGCTCGTGACAGATTATTATCCAATGGTAGATTGTGTTAAATGAAGCACCTAAAGGTTCTTGATAAAGCAGACTGAGTGATGCCAGTTATCTAAAACATACAGAAAGACGGTTTCTTGACATTTGTAGGTCACTGATAAACAATTTAAGGTTTTCTTGTGTGAGTGTAGAGTTATTATTTTTTTCTGACTGGACTGGGAAACTGTTATACTTGTCGTTGAGGTTACACAACATGGAAGATTAAGTAACATAGTGTAAAGAGGAAGTAGTGGTTAATGAAGAAGTGTCAATTACAGAAAAGAAGACAGCTGTGTGAATCATAGTGGCTGTTTGTTTCACTGGCTCGTCCTATTAAAGCCTATAAGGCCATCTATAAATGTATGTTATTCCTGTTCCTTGTTCAGTCTGTGTGAAGCAGAGGCGAAGCTGTGAGTGAAGTAAGTGATGTGAATATACAAACATGCCTAAATGTATACATTTTATTATACGTATTCTAAGAATGTGTTCTATATGTTCAAACAACTATGCTCTGTAAACACAGTCTCAACAAGCGATGTAATGAATATATATTAATAGTTGAAATCACATGAAGAGGTTTCAGGGTACAACAGATGATGCACTCTGCTGCTTGCCTCAGATACGTAGGATGACTAAGATTATATTTGGATTTATGAGAGATTAAGCAGGCAGTGAAAGATAAATGAGGTTCTACAGGGATACAAGTCTCCAAAAGGTGTTGGATTTAAACTTCGACAGAGACAGACTGTCAATCTGTCGCTCTGGCAGTTCACACACTGGCAAATGTTTGGGGTTGGGAAACACTATTGCTGTTGCTGTGGAGAAGCTTTGTCATATGTAAATGACCCTGACCCCGACAAACCAATCAAACCAAAAGCTAGGCCTACTTATGTTCTGCTTTACACATACTAATTTGGTAGGTTCATTTTATTAAAATGCAAAACCTCTGACATCTGTTTAAAACATGTTTTTTTACTGTAATAAGTTCTGTTATACCTAGACCGTCTGTTAGAGTGACAGATATGTCAAGGTCTTAATGTCTCCTTGAGGTTAAGACATACAGATTTGGGTTTGTGAATGTCTGTGATTGTTTTATGTGTTTTGCTACCGTTTGGGTCCAGATGTATTGCAAAAAGAAAAAGAAAATGGGACTATTTTTCAGGTGGAGCCTGAGGTAACATAAGCATAGATATTGTTAATGATTTGAGGAGGGTGCAGTATAAATGGGTTAGGTTTGGTAAATGAATGCGAGTCTTCAGAATGTCCTCACTACACAGCAATATGTTTGCGTGCGTGTGTGTTTGTGTGTGCGTGTGCGTGTGTGTGCGTGTGTGTGTGTGCATTCATGTTTAAAAAGGCATGCACCTTGGGCTATCATGTGCTGCCCTCTGCTTTATTTGGAGCCCGGCAGTCATCACATGGACACCAACTGGGCCCTGGCTTCCACTATATGTTCTCCTGCTGCTGTGTGGCCTCCCAGTCCACTGCGCTGGCTTCCCTGCCAATCCTGCGTGGGATGTTTGTTCCAGTTGCTCCTTATTTACACGTAACACTCAGGAGAAGGGGTGTGTCCCTCTCCAGTCAAACAGAAGGGTTTTCAGAGAACTTTCTTCTCTTTTGGGAAATGTAAACAGGCACAGTTTAGCCCAGTTCATGAAATGGCCTTTTTTTTTTATCAAGGGCATTATACCAGTTACAGTATACTTACTAATGAGGACTGGGTATCACCACGGATTTCCTGATTCGATTCTGATTCATAAGGTCCTGATTCAATTACATTTTTGACTACATTTTCGATTCAATGTCGATTAGTCCATTGTCGATTTCAGTTGCAAAACCAAACCAAACCAACCAACCAACCAACCGGCTTTGACTGCGGTACACTTTTTCCTTCTTCCAACGTTACATGATTGCTGGATATACCACGCAAACTTTTCTTCACTTTCCTGGAGCATGAGCGGATAGCTGAAAGGAACATCAACTGTTGAAAGGTTGGGAAAAAAAAACAAAAAAAACGTTGGTTCTTAATTCATTTAGAGCATTTCGCTAAGAGGAAACTCAATAAAAAGCCATTTTGCCGACACTAAAGCCAGACACTATATCGTATTAAGTTGCTGTGAGCTGTACATTCACCACTTCTAAACAAACGGCAGAACATAACTTTATCTGGGAATTTCCTCTGCAGCGCTGTGCAGATAGGTCTGGCTATGCGAGACTGCCTCGGAGCTGACCGGGCAAAGACATCAGTTTTCATCAGACTCACCCTGGGTCAGTTAATTAAGTCTACTGCTAACTTACAATACTAATAACATTACCGTCACCAAAATACCCCCGCAATTAAATCCATACTTCAATGTTAACCGTCAAACCACTAGCCTGTTTGGAAACATTTCATGAACACATATGCATATGAAGTGGTTTGGGGGTCCTTCTGTAAGTAATTTTGGGGTACAGTTTGGTTCTGGAGAAAGCTACAAGCAGCAATACCACAGGCCAAGCAATCTGCCCGTTCCAAACAGGCACATTTTGAACGGGCACTAGTTTAACATAAACACACAACAAAGTACAGCTCTACAGTCAGTCCAGTCAGTGAGTAATGAGTGACATTTCATTCAGTTATCTTGAGGTGAGAGGTCAAGGGACCCCTTTTAAAACGGCCATGCCAGTTTTTCCCCCGCCAAAATGTAGCCTTTATTTGGAGGGTTATTTAACCCCCTTCCCAACAAGCTAGCATGACATAGTTGGTGCAGATGGATTCCTTAGGTCTTCCACTTGCTTATGATACAGACAGAGATCGATTCTGGATTGGATTATTCAAATGAAAATCGATTTAATTTGGACAGCCGATTTTTTATTTTTTTTTCTACTTAATGCAAGTTTAACCTCTCAAATGTGAAACACACAAGAGAGGGAGTCTGTCAGTGTCAATTACAGCTGCAAATGCACGTTCAGTCATTCCTGACCCGAAGGCATGCAGGGACACATCTTTCTTAGCTTATGGTTCTTGAATCACTACACAATCCTGCATCATCCCATCTAGCCTTTGGCAAGCCTTTTTTTTGCCTGCAAGTCATAAACCCTTTGACCATTTTACTGGCTCCATTATTAAGTTTATTTAATTTTGTTTGCCACATTTATTGCGTTAAGCAGATAAACATTACATTCGAGTATCACATATAAATTAAGACTGCTAAACTAGTTGAGAACTGCACAGGATCTGTATTGCCAACTGCCACCATGGCTCTTCAGAGACTGTTTTCCGTAGCTATGTGAACCCAGAGATAACCCTGTGTTGTCCTTGGGAACTCATGACATGCTACACAGTGCATATGTATATCATAATCTGAGATCCAGGTACGGTGTAACAGAGCTTCACTGTGCTGTCTCTGTTTCCTTTTATCCTTCTCTGACAGAAATTGGGTTTGAATCAATGCCACAGCTATCAACAGATGTGTGTGTGTGTGTGTGTGTGTGTGTGTGTGTGTGTGTGTGTGTGTGTGTTATATTGTGGGTGCCATGTGTTAAAGGTCAGCTTGAAGAATAGGATGACCATTACTGGATTTCTGAGGCAGATACTGATATCTATATTTGGGAGTTGGAAATATTTATAATATATAATGTAGGGCTGCAACTAACGAATATTTTCATAGTCGATTAATCTGTTGATTATTTTCTCAATTATTCGATTAGTTGTTTGGTCTATACCATGTCAGAAAATGGTGAAAAAATGTTGATCAGTGTTTCCGAAAAAGCCCGAGATGACGTCCTCAAATGTCTTGTTTTGTCCACAACTCAAAGATATTCAGTTTACCGTCACAGAGGTGAATCGATTATCAAAATAGTTGGCGATTAATTTAAGAGTTGACAACTAATCGATTAATCTTTGCAGCTCTAATATAATGACCAATATATTAACAAACAACAGTTTTGATATTTACATAGCGAGACATTTGACAGTGTAAAAATCAACTTGTCAGTGCTCTTTGCTAAATGTAACGGTGACACAAATTACCTGTACTGTACTGTAATTTCTTGTTACTTATTGGCCGACATACACTAATATGATATATCTGTAATAAGCTAATATTGGCCTGGCTAATTTTTTTCGTCTAGCTCTAGCTTGAATATTTATTGGCTAAATTTCTTTTTTTAAGCATTCAGGAAGCAGCTTCTCATTTTTAACCGGCACTGACCATCACGTCTGGCGGTTAAAATGACAAACGTTATTGTTATTATTATTGTTAGTTCCATATGAAACTTGCTCTGTCAATCTGGTGTCTGTATGGCCAAAGAGCAGTGTTTCTGTAGTTCCAACAAAGTGATTTGTCTTCTTTCTAGCTGATTGTGTCACGTTTCAGTCACATTTCCCAGTCAAACTTTTATTCCCATCAATAATTGAAGCTTATGAATAGCTTATTGAATAGTTTTGAACAAGGACCCTCAGTATTTGGATCCGATAGCTTGTAGAGCTTAGATCGGGCCCAAAAAATGAAGCCCGACCCTACCCGAGCCCGTGCACGTTGTGTCCGAGACCGGCCCGGCCTGACACATTAACTGGAATTATGAGCCCGAGCCCAATTTAACCCGACAATTTTTTGAATAGGCTACATGGGCCGTTATAACTGACGTTCTCAACTACAATTCCGAGTTGTTTGAACTACAGAAATCTGTTTGGAATTATCTTAATGAATACCGGTAATGCAACAAGGACGAAGCATGTAAACTGCTGTTAGTTTATTCAGAATGGAATGGATCGCAAATGATCCGAATGAAGAAACGTAAAAAATAAAAAGATCGACCCTATTAGCTCCCTCAGCTGAATAGTGAGGGTAACAGATCAAGGCAGCAACATAATCAAAGCCCTGGAATATAGGAGACTTTCTGGTCTCCATCACCTAATCGGCCGACAACAGTGCTGCAGATGGGGGAGACGCGATGTAGCCCAGTTTACCTCACGCTCAAGTCAGGTCAGGACATCCACCCAGAGCTACGGGAGAAGCTGGAGAGCCAGAGCTTTCTCCCCTCGGAATAAGGCTAATAAAGTAATGATTAAAAAACACAAATGCTTGTTTAAGGGCCCAGCCCGATCATAGCAGCATAAAATGTCGGCCCGGGCTCGAGCTCGGGCAGAGAATCTAAACTCTAATAGCTTGTGAAAAATAAGGTGTGTGACATTTAGAAGCTACAGCTGTGTCAGATACTTAATCTAAAAGGTAGGGAAATACAAGTATCGGATTGTTGGACTCAGTATTGGCCGATACCTAATATTAAAGGGCTCGAGTGGAGATCAGGGCCAAACTAACTTGATTGGGCCATCCCTAAATACTATTATAATGTACAATATCTACTAATTAATGTGCCAGACTTACTGGATATGGAAACACTACTGTAGTCAACCTGAAATCCTGTTGCTATCTCTTCTCATGCTCTTTACATAAAAGTGAAGCTGGTGTTTATTTCAGACACACAATGCATGTGGTCAGACTGATAACAGTAAACATTTTCCAGCAGCTGAAAGCCACTGCTACTGAATAGACATTGAACAGACGTGGGAAAAAACTACTTAACATGTTTTTCCCCTGGACGTTCTCTATATTTACTGTTGGTTGTCTTGGGGTTTTCCAGCTCTTGGTCAGCAGAATGTGTATGGCTAAGTAAGGCATTTACAGTGAGTCATTTTGGCCTTATTACCTTTGCTACTGCAATAAATACTCTTGTAGGACAAAAATAATGCCAAATGAGGTATGTGGAGTGCAAAATCTACCTTTGAAATTACATCAGGAGCTGGCGAGGAATTGTTCAAATCAGCAAGCACATGCAGGGATTGGACACATGAACATGAACAGATTATATAATGCCTTCGAGTACAATAGCCCTGCAATAAATGCTACCTCTAATAATTTTGTAATTAAATAAGAGTTGAATCAACGTCTCTGTTACTGTCTCAACCGAAATTAGGCATTCATTATATATTTAATATCTGCCTTAGATTGTGTAGGTGTTCATGTTTTTGTGTCCACCCTAGGTATATGCAAGAGGAAAAGACACAGTCGTTTTGGGTGGCTGGGCGCTAAGCCCAGGGTGCAGCGACGGAGCCCTTGTAAAATTGTGTCGAGAGATATCTTGTTTTGGTGGAAAATTTGCACGCGGGGAGGTGAGCCCTGGCATTAAAATGGCTCAATTCCTGCAGAAGAAAATGCCACATAAAACCGTAGTCATAAAAGATGATGTTGACTATGTGATAATGTTTACTGATAAAAAAGACAAACATAATTTGATCATTGATGCCCTAGAGAGGTGAAGCCTGCGTATACTTTTCAGCTCTGGACTAGAAAATTCCACAATAGTTTTTGACAGTGTGCTGACCACTTGGTGCACATCCCAATAACACTGACTAAGTATTAATAGCAGTAGCTGTATCGACGTACATAGGCCACACATTCTGTCTGTGTGTTGCTGAGACAGAGATAATACAATTGTTTAACAATAGCAATAGGAAATGCATGGATGGATTTTTTTTTAAGTAAGCCCAGCCTGCATGGGCTTACAAGACACCAAGAATGCATACAGGTCAGGACCAGAGTGCAGCGTATGGTAAGCATCACTTACCATTTATTTATTTTATTTTTTTATTTTACACAATGTATACTTCGACACTTTGAAAATTGAGAATATATTTTTGCAGTGCTGGAAAAAAAAACTGTAGCACCTAAAGTAATGTAATAAATTATGGACTTAACGTGTTGGTTGCTAGCTTGTTTTTTTTTTCACGTAGCGACATGGATTTTGAAAACGGTAATGTGTAGATAGCGGAAGGAGAGGAGAATTCCATCTGAAATAGGCGGCCAATGGCGGGCTTATACGCACAGTCTACATCATGTGAGTCAGACTACAAGCAGCCTAAATGACTCCGTCAAAAGCCAGAAATGAAACTGATACAGTGGAAGCTTCAATCATTTCCAGCATATCTCATGACCTCTAATGAGCTGTCCTGAGCTCACAAAACACCTGAGCCAACTTTTTGCTAAACGTACCCACGGGCTGACAATGTTCAGCTACTTGCCATATCAAGAGAGATAAAAGACTAAACTGAACTGGCGATCGATAGATTACCATAATATGCCTACTGTAGGAACTGCACGGATGCGAAACAATCTGTAAAATGCACTTCTTTAGCCCTCTATTCATTGACATGTGGAAGGATCGACATGCAAAAGGGTGATTAGGGGCCTTTCTCCATCCGTTTATGGCGAACAATTACAGAAGAAGATCACCTTACTTGCTCTTAAGACAATTCCTGGAGCCAAAACATGAAACTCAAGTTTCATCCATAATGTAAGCACTATTATCTATTTTCAAGTAACTCTAAACTACAAATGGAATCATAGTTTGAAATTAGCCCTGATCACAGAAGACCCAGCATCCATAGAAAAAGGTTTAAAAAAAGTATGCCTTCGTCTACAAAGGAGTGTCACCTGAGCCTGTTGTGTCAAATACAGTTTAATGGATGACTGGCAGGCAAGAGTGTTGTTACCTGAGATGGTTGAGGTGGGGCTGCCCATGTGTGCAGTAAAGTCGTTACAGACTTCACGTTGCCTCATATCATGCAGTGAGTGGCGTTTACCTTTCCCCAGCTAATTCACTGTAGTTACCTTGACTTTGAATAGCGGATTGTGAGTAGTGGGATTTTTCCATCATTGGATCATCATAGAATGTATGTCTCACTGCAGACTGCAGTTCAGCTGAGGTCTCCTTTACAGACCAATAAAGACAAGCCATGGAAATGTTTCAGAAAGGAAACTAAAAGGTTTCAGTCACCATTTTACAGTCAAACATTAGGAAAATCTGACTGACTATGATGGCTGGCATTGTTTCCCCTCAGTTTCACTTGAGTCACTGCTTGTAAAAGAAAATAACCTTTCCATTTTCCAGTTTACCTGATTACACAGGTTACTGTTAACACTGCTGTGAAATGTTGGTCTAGGTGTACAAATTATAGAACAAATAGTTTGTCCTTCCATATTATGTCATGATGGTGTTAACTGGTGGGTGTATTTCCGGATGTGATCAAATGGGGGCAACAGAGTGTCATTATTAGTCTTCAGCTATGTGTTGCGTAATGAGGGGAATCAAGTCAAATTCAAAACACACGCCAGTCAAAGATGAGCCTTTGCAAAAGTGTGAGTTTTTATTTTTCTCTACTCCAACTGCCGACAGTTACTGCAACAGACATGTATGTGACTGTTCCAGCTTTCCAACTCCTGTGTTATATAATTTACATGTACTGTAAGTTCTATTCAAATGGCTTGTATAAGCACACAATCTCACACAGACCAATTGCACACCATCGGCCCTGCTCCAAAAACTTAGAGCTGAAGTAAACAGAGAGTCAAACGACCCAGAACATGTTCTCAGAAGTTGTTGGAGTTAGTGGACCAATCCTGAGCTAAAATACTGCAGAATATTAGTTTTGCATCCATCAAGTGGCAAGAAAAACTACTACAGTGTTGTTCTGTTGGATGTATAAATGATGGTCATTTTCTGTTAACAATTGAGCCATAACAGCTTATAATGTACTACAGTATAGTATATTGAGGGTTTTCTTTTTCCTCTCTTAGAAATTTTTTTTAAGAGCAGGAGGAAGTAACAGAGACGAGTAGATGCCATGTGACGAAGGCCATGACCCAAACTCACATGACATGATAAAGAGATGATATTCTAGCTTTTTTAACACCATGATTTCCTTTGTGTTTTACAATGAGTCATTCAGTATAACTAGTGCAGTGGCCGTTGAAAATGGGCCTGTTTGGAACGGGCCGATTGCTTGGCCTTTGGTAGTGCTGCTTGTAGAATTCTTCAAAACCAAATTGTACCCCAAAATTACTTACGGAAGGACCCCAAACCACTTAATATGCAACTCCACTGTATAGCCTACTACTGACTTACAGTGTAGGATACGTCTACATCATAGGATTAGGAGTAATCAGACATTAGCGTCATGGACTCATGGCAGTGTGCTACCCACCTGGCCCGTGTGTGTGTGTGTGTGTGTGTGTGTGTGTGTGTGTGTGTGTGTGTGTGTGTATGTGTGTGTGTGTGTATGTATGTATGTATATATATATATATATATATATATATATATATATATATATATATATATATATATATATATATATATATATATATATATGTTTGGGTCACTAGTGGGTTTGGGTCACATATATAAAATATATATCAGCACATATCTGCGTTAATGAGAGAGAGAGGGAGGGAGAGAGAGAGAGGGAGAGGGAGAGAGAGAGAGAGGGAGAGGGAGAGAGAGAGAGAGAGAGAGAGGGAGAGGGAGAGAGAGAGAGAGAGAGAGAGAGAGAGAGAGAGAGAGAGAGAGATGTTGTCTTGTGTCATATGATCGTTAACGAATTTAACACTTCAGCAGAGGTGTTAATTTCCATACAGGTTTAGTGGCTTGACGGTTAACTGAAGTATGGATTTGATTTTTGCGGGGGTATTTTGGCGACGGTACTGTTAATAGTGTTATAAGTCAGCAGTAGACTTAATTAACCCGACCCAGGGCGACTCTGATGAAAACTGATGCGTCTGCCCGGTTCAACTCTGAGATTTTCTCGCATTGCACAGCGCTCTGAAGGAATAATCTCCGAGATTACGTTATGTTCTGCCAGCTCACAGCAATTTAATATAATGGCAGGGAAAGAGTAGCCCCCGTTGTTGTAAAGCGTTCTGCATGTGGCGTCTGTGTGTCACGTGCTGGTTACCTTCCCCCCAAACACGGACACACATATACAGATAACGTCTTGCTGCCACTTGTCTGTAGCTGGCTGTGCTTTGCATGTGTGAGATTCTGAAACGTCCTTAAATTCGGGAATTGTCGTTTGACAGACAGACAGACAGACAGACAGACAGACAGACAGACAGACGTTCCTGCAATTTATAGATAGATGATCTCAAAGGAAGGTTGACCTTCCTCATGCCAACTCCAGAGGGCGCTATCTCATACTAGTGGGGATTTAGTGTATCACTTAACAGCTCTTGAGTAGGGCAGATGATAATGTCACAGACAAATGGAGTGGTGTTTTCTGACTGTGTTACCTTGCTGCTGTCAAACAGGTAGTTTTAACTTTAGCTTTGTCCTAGCCTTGCAGAACCATGTGTGCCACATTTTTTGAAACTGATAGTATGGCTCCTGTTACTCCTGTATTTACTAAAGCAAACAAATCTTTAGCACTATTTGCACAGGACTGGTATTACCAGGGATCCCGTCACGTCTGTATACTGTCACTACAGGATAGTCTGTATTTTACCTGAATTTACTGACATTATCCCACCCATATGATGTCAAGGCTGTTCAAACTTTCATATACAGTATAATTGCCAATACAACTCTAAATCACAGAGATGTTGACTCGCACAGGACTAATATTATCACACAACCTCTGTGTTTGGCGAAATATGGTAGGTAATTTACAGTGGAATATTTACTTGACAAATTACAGACCTGGCAGAGTCGCACGGGATTAAGATTACAGTCGACCTCCGCAATTATTACAAACCTCTAGGTCCCCAGGTAATACTAGTCCTATGCGAATAACAGCAACAAAACCCTCTTTTTTTCCATTTTGGACCGAACATCTCTTCACAGTTTAATTGATCATAAAGCATCAAAACCATGACAGAAAAAAGTTGCAATGGAAATGAATAGCGCTAGATGAAAGGTCATTAAAGTGGATAGAAATCAGGGAGTTGAGGAAAAAAAACGGTGGAATTATCTTTTGGTTAGAAAGAAAGGAAGTGTCCATGAGAAAAAAAAGAGCTGTGTCCTTGAGCTGTACTTGGTGTATCTGTTACAAATCCAGTCTCTCCCATCTTCCCTTGTATAATCAATCAATACATATATTTTGGGATTAGAAATCTGAGCCTACTGAGAAAAGGTTCAGCTCAGTTGAACTGTTATTTTCTGAGCACATAAATCCATCACTGTCTGTGGAGTAGGATGGGCTGATTGGCGATGATTTAAGGGTTGATTGTTTTTTCTAGGGCTGCGCCATTAATGTAAACGCAATTGCAATCGCGATGTTGCTCTGTGCGATTACACAACCGCAAAAAAAAAAAAAAGTGTGCTGTGCACTCTAGTCTCTGGTTGCACTGCAGTCTCCACGTTGTTACACCTTTCCTGTTTCACTGCGGTCAAGCAGCCGTTGCTCAGATGCTGTTTGAATGCATTTACCATAAGTATCAGTACATGGGTGCACTATAATTAGCGCGTCGGCTGATTTGTCCAAGGAGATCCAAGCAACGGCTGCCTTGACTGCAGTCCTGTATTAGGCTCCCTGATTGTGGTCGGTAGCACAGGGGAGACATTCCCTCCAGGGCCGATGCCCTTTTGGGGACAACACCCTTCACTTTACCTGCAATACTCACTCAACGCACCTGCCATTCTCGCTCTCGCTTACACTACCCTCGTCCACAAAAGATATGACCCATCAGTAGTCTCTGTTTAGGCAGTAGCGTGTGTGTCGTGTATGGTCATGTGAGTATCAGAAGGTTTTTTTTGTATCTACTTTTACTTTAAGAAGAGCTTGTACAAAGTATATTTTGTAACTTAAACAGTAGTTATCATATTACACCCATCTTAAATGTCATTATTTATAAGGGCATACCAAAAAAAAAAAAAATATATATATATATATATACCGGGAACCATCACCTTATCGTGGTGGAGAGGTTTGTGTGTCCCTATGAACCTGAGGGCTGTGTTGTCTGGAGCTTTGTGCTCCTGGTAGGGTCTCCCAAGGCAAAGTGGTCTCAGGTGAGGGGCCAGACAAAGAATGGTTCAAAAATCCTATGAAAAATCGAGGAAGGGATGAAGTGACCCTGCCCGGAGGAAGCCCGGGGCCCCCGTCTGGAGCCAGGCCCAGATGGAGGGCTCGTCAGCGAGCGTCTGGTGGCCGGGTTTGCCACGGAGCCCGGTCGGGCACAGCCCGAAAAAGCTACGTGGCGGACATCCCTCCATCCCATGGGCCCACCACCTGTGGGAGGAACCGCTGGGGTCGGGTGCGCTGCCACATGGGTGGCAGTGAAGGTCAGGGGCCTCGACGGACCAGACCCGGGCAGCAGAGGCTGGCTCTGGGGGACGTGGAATGTCACCTCTCTGTGGGGGAAGGAGCCGGAACTTGTGCGGGAGGTGGAGCGCTACCGGTTAGATCTGGTGGGGCTTACCTCTACGCACAGTCTTGGTTCTGGAACCATACTCCTGGATAGGGGTTGGACTCTTTTCTTCTCCGGAGTTGCCCAGGGTGTGAGGCGCCGGGCGGGTGTGGGGATACTCACAAGCCCCGGCTGAGCGCCGCTACGTTGGAGTTTAACCCGTGGGACGAGAGGGTCGCCTCCCTACGCCTGCGGGTTGTGGGGGGAAAAACTCTGACTGTTGTTTGTGCATATGCACCAAACAAGAGTTCAGAGTATTCGGCCTTCTTGGAGACCTTGAGTGGAGTCCTGCATGGGGCTCCAGTCGGGGACTCCATAGTTCTGCTGGGGGGGGACTTCAACGCGCACGTGGGTAATGATGGAGACACATGGAGAGGCGTGATTGGGAGGAACGGCCTCCCTGATCTAAACCAGAGTGGTTGTTTGTTGTTGGACTTCTGTGCTAGTCATGGATTGTCTATAACGAACACCATGTATCGAACATAGGGATGCTCATAAGTGTACTTGGTACCAGAGCACCCTAGGCCAAAGGTCAATGATCGATTTTATAATCGTTTCATCTGATCTGAGGCCATATGTTTTGGACACTCGGGTGAAGAGAGGGGCAGAGCTGTCAACCGATCACCATCTGGTGGTGAGTTGGGTCAGGGGTGGGGGAAGACTCTGGACAGACCTGGTAAGCCCAAGCGGGTAGTGCGGGTAAATTGGGAACGTCTGGAGGAGGCCCCTGTCCGACAGACTTTCAACTCACACCTCCGGGCGGAGCTTTTCGTGCATCCCTGTGGAGGCTGGGGGCATTGAACCTGAGTGGACAATGTTCAAAGTTTCCATTGCTGAAGCTGCGGTGAGGAGCTGTGGTCTTAGGGTCTTAGGTGCCTCAAGGGGCGGTAACCCACGAACACCGTGGTGGACACCGGTGGTCAGGGAAGCCGTCCGACTGAAGAAGGAGTCTTTCCGGGATATGTTATCCCAGACGACTCCGGAGGCAGTTGCAAGGTACCGAAGGGGCCCGAAGGGCTGCAGCCTCTGCCGTGAAAGAGGCAAAGCAGCGTGTGTGGGAGAAGTTCGGAGAAGACATGGAGAAGGACTTTCGGTCGGCACCAAGGTACTTCTGGAAAACCGTTCGCCACCTCAGGAGGGGGAAGCGGGGAACCATCCAAGCTGTGTACAGTAAGGATGGGGACGCTGTTGACCTCAACTGAGGAGGTAATAGAGGCGGTGGAAGGAGCACTTTGAGGAACTCCTAAATCCGACTAATACGCCCTCTATGGTAGAGGCAGAGCTGGAGGATGAGGGGGATTGGCATCAATTTCCCTGGTGGAGGTTGCTGAGGTAGTTAAACAACTCCACAGTGGCAAAGCCCCAGGAATTGATGAGATCCGTCCCAGAAATGCTTAAAGCTCTGGGTGTGGAGGTTGTCTTGGTTGACACGCCTCTTCAACATTGCGTGGAAGTCTGGGGACGGTGCCTAAGGAGTGGCAGACCGGGGTGGTGGTTCCCCTTTTTTAAAAAGGGGGACCAGAGGGTGTGTGCCAATTACAGGGGGTATCACACTTCTCAGCCTCCCGGTAAAGTCTACTCCAAGGTGCTGGAAAGGAGGGTTCGGTCGATAGTCGAATCTCAGGTTGAAGAGGAACAATGCGGATTCCGTCCTGGTCGTGGAACAACGGACCAGATCTTTACTCTCGCAAGGATCCTGGAGGGAGCCTGGGAGTATGCCCAACCAGTCTACATGTGTTTTGTGGATCTGGAGAAGGCGTATGACCGGGTGCCCCGGGAGATACTGTGGGAGGTGCTGCGGGAGTACAGGGGTGAGGGGGTCCCTTCTCAGGGCCATCCAATCTCTGTACGACCAAAGCGAGAGCTGTGTCCGGGTTCTCGGCAGTAAGTCGGACTCGTTTCAGGTGAGAGTTGGCCTCCGCCAGGGCTGCGCTTTGTCACCAATCCTGTTTGTAGTATTTATGGACAGGATATCAGGCGTAGTCGGGGTGGAGAGGGGTTGCAGTTCGGTGGGCTGGGGATCTCATCGCTGCTTTTGCAGATGATGTGGTCCTGATGGCATCATCGGCCTGTGACCTTCAGCACTCACTGGATCGGTTCGCAGCCGAGTGTGAAGCGGCTGGGATGAGGATCAGCACCTCTAAATCGGAGGCCATGGTTCTCAGCAGGAAACCGATGGAGTGCCTTCTCCAGGTAGGGAATGAGTCCTTACCCCAAGTGAAGGAGTTCAAGTACCTTGGGGTCTTGTTCGCGAGTGAGGGGACAATGGAGCGGGAGATTGGTCGGAGAATCGGCACAGCAGGTGCGGTATTACATTCAATTTATCGCACCGTTGTGGCGAAAAGAGAGCTGAGCCAGAAGGCAAAGCTCTCAATCTACCGGTCAGTTTTTGTTCCTACCCTCACCTATGGTCATGAAGGCTGGGTCATGACCGAAAGAACAAGATCCAGGGTACAAGCGGCCGAAATGGGTTTCCTCAGGAGGGTAGCTGGCGTCTCCCTTAGAGATAGGGTGAGAAGCTCAGTTATCCGTGAGGAGCTCGGAGTAGAGCCGCTGCTCCTTTGCGTCGAAAGGAGCCAGTTGAGGTGGTTCGGGCATCTGGTAAGGATGCCCCCTGGGCGCCTCCCTAGGGAGGTGTTCCAGGCACGTCCAGCTGGGAGGAGGCCTCGGGGGAGACCCAGGACTAGGTGGAGGGATTATATCTCTAACCTGGCCTGGGAACGCCTCGGGATCCCCCAGTCGGAGCTGGTTAATGTGGCCCGGGAAAGGGAAGTTTGGGGTCCCCTGCTGGAGCTGCTACCCCCGCGACCCGACCCCGGATAAGCGGATGAAGATGGATGGATGGATGGATGGATGGTATAAAGTTTTGATTATTTCAAAGCGCTGAGCCACACTCAAGATGATATTCAAACTATTTAATCCATATTGAATTCCAATGTCAATAATTAAAAAAATGCTAAATAGAGAGGAAATGATCTAATAAAAATTAATAAGCATACTACAACAACTACTACTACTACTACTACTACTACGAAGAATGTTTATTACTTACTCTTAGAAATCCAAATCATACTTAAAATGAATGGATAAAAGATCTTACATTTTTCTTTGGCACTAAGACTAAGTCGTCCATGCTATGTAACTCCCCTCATACTCCCGCCACCCACTGGAGATCTGATTGTCAATCGTCAATCTCGAGTAATCACCATTGGACAATATGAAAATAGAAATGTTCGCCAAACCCTACTTTGGAGCTAGTTTAAACCATAGACACACATAATATGTATGTCTCCTACCCCCCTGTACAGAATGTCCATTAACCTGTGTTTTTCCATGCCATAGTGATCAGCTGTTTTTTTTTTTTTTTTTGATTTTATAAATTGATTATTTCCTCCTCTTATGAATATTTTGGAGCAACAGACGAGTCTATAATGAAGTTATGTAATAAATACCCTTGTGTTCCTGTGTTTTTATGTTGTGCTTTGGCTGGGAGACATTGCATCAAGCATGGCATGGTGAAAAACTATCTGAGAACTGCTTATATCACAACATTTTAGCCTAGTTTTCAGTCTTCACTGTGGATCATTGTAAACTCTCTCATAAAAGGGGCATTGTCCTCCTGGCCTGGATGCACTGACTGTCCCTGAGAAGCAGTCTGACTGTCTGGCCACTTAATCAACGGATGCCCTTTACATCACTGTTCATCCACTGAGCAGGAAGTAGATAAGTGCTCGCTTTGTACCTTAGTAGCACCATAATACTTTGTGAACATTGTGTTGTCAGATCACAGTATTGATTAATGCCCTCCATTCACTATGCACAGAAACATTCCCTATGATTCTAGGAGCTACTTTGGACAGTATATTATTTCTCAGGCTTATTCATTAAACACTCGATTTGCCTGTAGCATGGAGCCAGTCCCATATTTGCAACCACACCAACTTACTGGAAATGTTTCATTGAAACCTGACCTGCCATCTCCTTAGCAGAAGGTTTGGACAAAGTATTTCTGAAATACCCGATTGGATGGTTGGTGCTTTACTGATATGGTATGTGACAAGTGTTCTGGTAAATT
Organism: Sander vitreus; assembly: GCF_031162955.1. Taxonomy (NCBI): domain Eukaryota; kingdom Metazoa; phylum Chordata; class Actinopteri; order Perciformes; family Percidae; genus Sander; species Sander vitreus. Next base: position 1,380,220 of record NC_135876.1, on the reverse strand, counting down.
GAATTCTCCGTGTTCTTCCTCTATAGTGAAGTACCCCCAAAATGTTCCCTTTTGTTCTTAGTTACTTAATTACACCTGTTTGTAGACAGAGGAAAGAAGTTTAGTGTCTCTCTATTTCTCTCCCTCTCTCTCACCAACCGGTCGCGTCAGATGGCCGCCCATCAAGAGCCAGGTTTTGTCCGAGGTTTCTGCTTCTTACAGCTGGAACACACCGGGTGCGCAAGTGTCACTTTGCGTAGATAGTTGCCTGATCGTGTGCCCGGCCAGTCTCTGTGTCTCTCTCTGTGTCTCTCTCTGTGTCTGTGTCTCTGTGTCTCTCTGTGTCTCTCTCTGTGTCTGTGTCTGTCTCTCTCTCTCTCTGAGTGGCTGGGTGCTTGGGGTTTGTGTTGTAATTGTTTGCTGTAATGTGGTCATGAATCTATGAAATGTTGATGTAATATGTATCTGCTGCATGATTGTGTAACTCACACTATATATATATATATATATATGGGGTTATATATATATATATATATGGGGTTTCAAATTAGCTAGAAAATTGGCTAGAAACCTTTTATGCAACACATCGACACATAGTGTTATGGCTTTGACTGTGATAATTATGTATGTAATAATGTGCGCTGCATTATCCCTGACAAATAAACTAATACAAAAAATAAATAGAAAGAGACAGGATGAGTGGGGAAACTGTGGTAATTGTGTGTGTGTCACTCTTTTCTGTCTGTCAGTCAGTCTCCCTCTCCGTGTGCCTGATTGTGTGTCTCGCTGTGAGAAGTCAAGACAGCCAAAATCACCATGAACCTAGATGTTTTATTTTTTGTAAAGTATCCGGCTGCACTGTGGTCTTCCTGTATGTGATTACCTGTCTGGCTTGACACATACTCTCGCATCTCACGCAAGAAATAGAGGAGACGCCGAAACTATTGCTGCAGTGCCTGGACAGACGCGCATGCTACGCGCCCGGTATGAACGGACAGATTGGATAACATTGGCGCCGAAATAAAAAGAGCTGTGCTACTCTGCTATACGCGTGCTACCCTGCTATACGCGCCCGGTGTGTTTCGACTGTTAAAAGAAGTCTTTCACACGCTGTCACACCAAATGCATGCTCTTGTGGGAATTGTTGGGTCTGTGTAAATTATAGAGTGTAGACCTACTCTGTCTGTAAAGTGTCCTGAGATAACCTCTGTTATGATTTCAGCTGAGCGGAGGAGTCAGTGATTTTAACCAGGGCAGTTTCAGTACTGAGTTTAGGGCAGAAACCAGATTGGAAGGGTTCATGGAGGTTGTTTGAGTCAAGGTGGGACTGAAGCTGACTGGCAACTACCCTCGCAACTACCCTTTACAGATGAAGGGAAGGTTGGAGATGGGCCTGTAATGGTTTAGGTCAGCTGGGTCGACAGAGTTTTTTAAATGGGGGGTGTAATTTCAGACATTTTTAGAGTGGGGGGTGCAGTTCCAGAGGTGAGGGAGGAGTTCATTATTTTTGTGATTAAGGGGGAACTAGATGGCAGACAGGTAGTGGGTTTGGCTTTGAGGATGAGTTCAGTGATGGTATTTTCAGTAGCTGGGGTGAAGTTGGAGAGAACCTACTATTAAAATGGTAAATGGTCTGCGTTTATATAGTGCCTCTCTTCCTTATTGGAGAAAGCACTTTACAATTTGCCTATAATTCAACCATTCAAATACACATTCATACACCGATAGTGGTGAAGCTGCCATGCAAGGCGCTGGCCTGCCATCGGGAGAAACTTGGGGTGAGGTGTCTTGCTTAAGGACACTTCGACATGTGGACAGGAGGAGCTGGGCATCGAACCTTGTTGTGAAAAGCTCTACCTCCTGAGCCACAGCCGCCCCAACGCCCCTCCGTTGTTAAGGTAAGGGCACAAGATTTGGTTCAGGTTAAGATAGGTGTCACGGCATAACCACAACTTGATAGTATTGTTGCGTGTCTAGGGGCTTCCAAAGTTTGGCTGCTTGTACATTTGACTCTACACCTGGTCTGTCAGGCTACAGGTTAAGTGGATGGGCCTACCTTTGTTTTGGTCCGCTGGTGATCAGCCTCGATGCTGCGGTGAGTTTATTTTTAGACATTTAAGACACGGACAAATACTATTAACACAATTTGATTTGGAAAAAGAGAATTCCTTCCCCGTGACATTCAGAAACACGTCCTTCCTCTCTGACTGCCCTTTAGTCTGTCCATAACTTCCGCTTTGTAAACTCCTAGCGGCTGTGACGCAGGTAAACCACACCCACCTCAGCCTGGCAAGCCAATAGGAAAGATTCTGCCGTGACATAGGGGAAACGCTTCTTAACGGGGAAACGGTCATAACACCGGCAGCACGGCCGTAGCTGTGGCAGCCATGTTGGTTTTGGCGGCCGGGTCTGTAGCAAACTATGGTCCAGTCCAGCTAACCTCCTTGTGTCCCCGCCTGGAGCTATGCTAATTAACCTCCACTCAGCCTTAGTTAGTTGAGATACCTGTCACTAGGCTACATTTCTTTGTGTTGTATACACTGCGTGTGTGCGAGAAGACCTTGCACTAATTCACACTTCCGACATCCCTTAGAGATTATTCATCTAAGACTTGCACATTATTCCGTCTATTGGTGTATGATGAGTTGGGAATGAACTGCAGTCAACGGCTGTAAACCGCCTATTCATTTCGAAAGAGCAACGGCCAATTGGGAAACACCAACACTCATGTCACCACTTACTCTGACCAATAGTGTAAATTCATCACTGCCTCACTCAAATTCAATCCTGCAGCCCCCACCCTTCCCATGTTGGGGAACAAAAGGGGGAGAGGGGTGTTCTGGGTGGAGCTCCAGATGTAAGCAGCCAAATGAGGCTCAAGGGCTGTAGCATTATGAAAGAATGAAACAACATTTGCTGCTGTGGCTTTTTCTTTAAGCAGGGTTCCTTTCAGCATTTCTCATCACACTACTGTAGGGATGTCACGAGAACCGATACTTTGAAAACGTGGCAGAACTGATTTTTTCGGACCTGACGGGGGCAGTAACATTACAAGTGTTCTAGTCTGACGCTAATTGTTGAAGAAGAACGCCGACCAGCACAGCAAAACAGAGAATAGTGCCTCATCTCCGTGCACAGTGCTCACTGACAGCTTGACCGCAGTCAGCCTCTGGCTTTACCGTACATCTCTACAGCAACGGCTTTCCCGACTTCACCTAGAGCTCCCAAACAGAAAGTAAGTCTGTTTCTCTCTGCCACTGTCTGTCACAGCCTAACGTTAGCTATGTGAAACAGCAGAGAGAAACATACTTGCTGTCTGGGAGTTCCAGGTGAACTCATGGAGGACATTACCGTTTGCTAGCTGTGTGGTGATGCTGGGCTTCGAAGCAGCGGGCTGTGGGCCAGAAGACTGACGTTTTCTCCAGACTAACATGTTAATCACGCTCTCCTTGCCCCCTCCACTCCACACCAAAACAGTGTCAAAAAGATCTGACACTGGAAAAATAGTGACATGACACTGTCCCAAAACATTTGTTTTTTTTGCCACTGCACACATTTTCTCAGGTTTTGAATCTAACCGCAGACCCATAATTGTCAGGCTTGTGTTTGTCTCTGTTGTCAACACTGCACCTCGTATTTCAGAGGTTGCTCTGAAGAGATAAGAGCATGAAATTGACACATGCATTGATTCACTTCCCTCTCAACTCTTTGACTCCCTCAGTTCCCCCTCCCTCTCCCTGTGTATTTAAGTGTCTTTTCACAGTAACATACTTTGCACTTATAATGACATGTACATGCAATGCAGAGGTTGAATGTGTGTGTTAGCATGTGCATGCATGTGTGCTAACCCTCTTCAGGGGTGTGTGTTTAAATGGTATGCGTCTTTAAATCAGCCCTGCCCACTTCTGACTATGCACATGGGCTCAAATAACACTGCATAGGAAGTGAGGAAATATAAATGTGTTTGTGGGTGCGCAAACCTTCCTCGTTGGAACAACTCTGGAGTTCTTCCTCTCTTTGAACAAAGGCAGAGGCTCTGCTCTCAGGCACAGAAAGAGCCATATGTATGCTCTCACACGCTCACGAGCACAAATGCATTTCATGTTTTTTTTTCTGTTTGTGAGTACTGCCCCCATTGGGCGGGACAGTCGTGCTCTTCCTTATTTGGATAGTTGGTGCGTCGGGGGGCTCGGGGTCACATGGGTGAACAGCAGAATCCTAGCGATAGGGACAAAAACTCAGAAGTACACCCTGACGTCTGCACACGAGAGTAAAGTAAACCAGGGCAGTAAGTCTCGATAAAGCAAACAACTGAGGGCAGAGCAAGAAAGGAGAGGAGTGACAGCTGTTGGACAGAGGAAGAGAGAGAGGTGCAGCAGAGCCGAGAGGGAGGGAGAGGGAGGGAGAGGGAGGAGAGAGGAGAAAGAGATAAGAGTGCGGCAAACAGGAGACATTGAGAGGAAGCACATGGTGTAAAAATGCCTACCAACTTCACTGTTGTCCCAGTGAAGGACAACACTAAAAAGGCAAAAAAGGGGAACGAGGAGGACGATGTGGATGACAACAATGTGCTGAAAGAGGAAGAGGAGGACGCCGCAGGTGAGATCAGATGTTGTTGTTTTTTAGCTCCGTCAGGTGGTCGATAAACGCAAATGAGATATTTAATGCTAATTCAAAGTTCACAACTTTTTAAGCTCCACTAATTCACAGATCTCTATTCTGAAGTGAGACTTTACCAGCCTTGGCACCTTTTTAAAGTTTGAAACACATCTTTACTTTTCTGTGACAGTAGATAGAGAAGTAGTCCCAGCAAGTTCCAGACTTTGCAGAGAGTATCCAGTGCACGCTGATAATTTGGCTTTATTGCAAGGGTTACTGTTTCCTATGTTTTTTAGAAAGAACTGTTTATGGGCTGTGTGTGGGTGGATAATGTGTAGGGAAGACAGTGGATTTCAGGGAAGGCTTGTTCATTTTCCAGCAACTGCGTGAGATGACGGTTTCCCTCACACGCCACTGCCGCTCAATGGAGTTGCACGTGAATTTTTGTTCCATTCCAGTGTTTCCCCTTTGGCCTGAATCTCTTTCCTAATTCCCTTTATTTACCCCATTCCATACCATAGGTTGCCTTTCTTTTGTATACAGTGTGTTTCTCAACAAACCATTTATTTTTATTCTATTTTTTTTTCCTATTTCGTATTGTTTCAATATACTGCCAGGTCTCCAAGTGTTGTAGTTACAAACACAGGACAAGCGCAGATGCTCTAATTGGGACACCCATGACTTTTGCATATCCTAACATCTCTCTGTGTTGATTACCATTGACATGCAACCTCTGACATGACTCACCCTCTGAAGTCCTTTCTGTGAACTTTAGTGAGCAACAAACAACATGATAACCCTAGTCTCTGTCGATGACATTCCAATTCTGGGATTGTTCAGGTGCCGCCGGAAATTCCACCAGATGTCCCTCTCCGCTTTGTTTGTGTTGGCTTTCTAAACTCCGGTGGATTTGTGAGGACTATGGTTAACTGCTCCTCAGATCTCTGCAGGGTAAATCCAGACAGCTAGCTAGACTATCTGTCCAATCTGAGTTTTCTGTTGCACGACTAAAACTACTTTTGAACATACACGTTCCACCAAAACGAGTTCCTTCCCGAGGCTGTTTTGCAGCAGCACCGTTGCTGCGTCCGGCGCTTACCGCCACCCATGACGATTGTGATTGGTTTAAAGAAATGCCAATAAACCAGAGCACGTTTTGCTCCCGTCCCGGAATGCTGTGTGGACTAACCAGACCCTCCTCCGCAGCACTGTGGAGGAAGGTCTGGCAATGCAAGACTAGGATAACCTTAACAGAGTGCCATTGTCTTAAGCATGATACATATTCCCATGTGAACCCTGCTGGACAAGACAAAATACATGCATTAACTTGAATAGCACTTGTCGATGTATTACTGTACAGTCATGTGCAGAAGTTAGCACACCCATGCTAAAGTTGACTAAAAAGAGGAATAAAAAAATCATCGTTTGGAAATTGATCTTAATGCCTTAATTAAAAAAATGAGGAAAAATCCAATATTTAAGGACACCAATTTTCTTTGTGAATGAATAATGTATCGTAAATAAATAAATCTTCTTCCTTAAAATACAGGGGGCATAAGTCAGTACACCCCTATGTTAAATTCCCATAGAGGCAGCAGAGTTTTATTTTTAAAGGCCAGTTATTTCATGGGTCCAGGATACTATGATCCTGATAAAGTTCCCTTGGCCCCCACATCACCACATACCCCTCACCATACCCAGAGATTGGCATGGGATACTTTCCATAAAATCATCTCTCTATCATCTCTTTATCAGGATGCATAGTATCCAGGATACTATGCATCCTGATAAAGTTCCCCTGGCCTTTGGAATTAAAATAGCCCCCCCACATCATCACATACCCCTCACCATACCTAGAGATTAACATGGTTGTATTTCAGTTAGTCTAATAGCTGGTTTGATTTGCATTGAGAGATGATTTTATGGAAAGTACCCCATGCCAATCTCTGGGTATGGTGAGGGGTATGTGATGATGTGGGGGCCAAGGGAACTTTATCAGGATCATAGTATCCTGGATCCATGAAATAACTGGCCTTTAAAAATAAAAGTCTGCTGCCTCTATGGGAATTTAACATAGGGGTGTACTGACTTATGCCCCCTGTATTTTAAGAACATTTATTTATTCACGATACATTATTCATTCACAAAGAAAATTGGTGTCCTTAAATATTGGATTTTTCCTCATTTTTTTAATTAAGGCATTAAGATCAAGTTCCAAAAGATAATTTTTTGTATTCCTCTTTTTAGTCAACTTTAGCATGGGTGTGCTAACTTCTGCACATGACTGTATGTGTGAAGTTCAGCAAATCTGCCCCCGTTCCCAATTTGAAAACCTTTCAAAACTTTGCGAAGCCTGATATAGTACCTGTTTTTAATAACAACAGTTTTCTGGACTTGGTAACACTTGGCTTACCTTTGCCCCACTAATCTGAATACCTTTTTCTTGACACGTAATTCATTCTACCTGGACATCAAAGTAACATTAGAGATTTGGTGTTTGAACAAAATTGTTTCCCTTCTCTTTGGCTTCTGCCAAGAGTATCAGCATGATATTTACCTGTTTGAAGGCATAAAGCCAGGGCAAAGTTTTAAAGCCCTCTCTTTTTTCCGAGAATATTCAGCAGGGAGAGGTCATGGAGTGCATATTTAACAAACTCCTCTCTAACACTCCATGTTTTGCCAGACTGTTGTTAGTGAAGTCTCTGCTTTTACAGCACTTACACACTAGAGCGAATCAGTTCCCAGTATTTAATTTCTGCCGTGGAGCTGCAATTACGGCTGCATGCTGGGTAAGATTTTACAGACTGTTGGAGAGAGAATGGCATTTTATTATGATAGTAATGCAGGATATCATACTGCGGCGTGCTTTGGTTTCCCCCCCAGTGCATGTTTGTGCACATGCAACCATAATAACCAACATGATGAGACATAGCTACAGTGCAAGAAATACAAATGTTTAAGTAGAAGTAAAGTGAGATTAGGTTGAAAAGTAAGAGTAGGTTAAAAAAAATGATGTTGCTAAAACAATGGATTGTACAAATGCTATTGTATTGCAATGTGAACATGAAAAAAATGCAGTGTCCACATAAACACAGTACGAACATAAAGTACAATGTGAGGGTAAGTAGCAGCAGTTCAAGATAATGGTTGAAGGGTTACTAGTGAGGGTCCTTAATAGGGTAAATGTTGTTCATGATCATGTTGTGTAGGAAGGGCCGGGTCAAATAGCAGTAACTGTTATTGATTATCCCGCTGGCTTGCTTCCTGTTGGCTGAGTGGGGGGTGTAATGTCCAGTTCTTCTCATTCACTCTGAATTCATTGTTTGTCTTACCCTCCCTTTCGGTTCTGTCTCTATTCCCGTTGACTTTTTCCTTCTGAAAATTAGGTTTGTGTCCTAGCTAACTCACTCCCATGAACCCAGTATTTACGGGGTTTCTGCCGGGGGTCTTAAAAAGTCTAACATTTCAAAATCTAAATGTGAGTTCAATATGAATACATTTATTTACTTTGCAAGTACTTTTGTGACTCTGCATTTCTGTGTATTTTAATGTCGTGATATAGGTCTTAAATTTAATTCATAAAAAAAAGAAGTAAAGTCTTACATTTGACTTGGTAAAACCTGCAGAAACCCTCTATTTAGGAGGTCCAGTTTGGACTTCTGAGACATTTGTTTAATATCCTGGTAAAGTAAAAGCATAGATCAAATAATGTCAGACTTCAATCCCTTTTGGGTGTTTTTGTGTCACCCTCTTCTACCTTATCTCACACAGTTAGCCATTCTTCTAACAAGAAATGTCCACAACACAACAAGTTAATTAAAAAAAATATGTTCTGTGTGAATCAGTGGTGGAAGGAAAGTAACAAGTGTTCAAACAACAAAACAAGACTGTATACTGAATGCCAACTTGATATCTTGGCCAATTCAGTGCTATTTGTTCCTCTCTTCTATGTGAATCCACATGAAAACACGTTGAAACACAATAGAAGAGCTTGGCTTGTGTTTTGCCAATGAAACACACATAAACAGTGTTATTGACTGCACTTTTTAAAACATTTAAAAACCAGTTCATAGTTGACATAGGTCACAGTTGGTGAGGCCTAACAGTGCCTGTGCACTGTAGGTTTCACTGTGTGTAACTGAACTGAAAGTCTCCGTTTGACTATGTACTGCTGAGTTGATGGTTCTATTATCCTGAGAATTCTTTGGCTTAAAAATCCCTTCATCACCTTATTGTTACCCCTCTTCTCATTGGGGATTCCACCGGACTCAAGCTTATTGTTAATTTGAGGGTCTGAATCTACTGTATAAGTTCACAGTGCCTTTTGCTGAAGTTGTTTCTTTTTGCTTTTATAGTCTTTTATAAAGGCTTATATTCAGTTTATCTTCAGTCATCTAAAGCTGACATTAGGCAACTGTATTTGAAATTGTTTAGATTAATAAAATCCATAAGGGCTCCATGTGTCTTATTTTCTCTGCCGCGTAGGGCAGACAGATTTTCGACAGAACACAGGGTTGCATAGGTGCATGGCAGTGGGGCAGTGTGTGAGCAGGAGCGTACATAATCATCAAAAATTCTGTGGAAGGTGGCTGGCGCTGGATTAAAATAACAGCCCTGTGTAGACCTCTAGTATTGACTCCCCAAGAGTGAATGTATGTTATAGTACAGCCCAGTCTCACGGTAATTTGTGAAATGGTCACGTAATTTAATCTATTGATTCATGTACACGGGCACGTTTATCTCTTTTTTTTTTTGTGATGGTCAGCACGTTTTTTAAACTAATGTATTAAGACCGACTATGTTAGCGAGTAGTATGAAAGGCTGGGTCAAACAACACAGGACTTTCACCCAGGAGACCGGGGATTGTGTCCCGCGTGTCACGTTTCCTAAACCCAACCGTCCAGTTCTTCTTTTCCTAAACCCAACCGTCCCGTTCTTCTTTTCCTAAACCCAACCGTCCCGTTCTTCTTTTCCTAAATCCAACCGTCCCGTTCTTCTTTTCCTAAACCCAACCGTCCCGTTCTTCTTTTCCTAAACCCAACCGTCCGTTCTTCTTTTCCTAAACCCAACCGTCCGTTCTTCTTTTCCTAAACCCAACCGTCCGTTCTTCTTTTCCTAAACCCAACTGTCCGTTCTTCTTTTCCTAAACCCAACCGTCCCGTTCTTCTTTTCCTAAACCCAACTGTCCGTTTTTCTTTTCCTAAACCCAACCGTCCAGTTCTTCTTTTCCTAAACCCAACCGTCCCGTTCTTCTTTTCCTAAACCCAACCGTCCCGTTCTTCTTTTCCTAAACCCAACCGTCCCGTTCTTCTTTACCTAAACCCAACCGTCCCGCTCTTCTTTTCCTAAACCCAACCGTCCCGTTCTTCTTTTCCTAAACCCAACCGTCCCATTCTTCTTTTCCTAAACCCAACCGTCCCGTTCTTCTTTACCTAAATCCAACCGTCCGTTCTTCTTTTCCTAAACCCAACCGTCCCGTTCTTCTTTTCCTAAACCCAACCATCCGTTCTTCTTTTCCTAAACCCAACCGTCCTGTTCTTCTTTTCCTAAACCGTCCCGTTCTTCTTTTCCTAAACCCAACTGTCCATTCTTCTTTTCCTAAACCCAACCGTCCAGTTCTTCTTTTTCTAAATCCAACCGTCCCGTTCTTCTTTTCCTAAACCCAACCGTCCTGTTCTTCTTTTCCTAAACCCAACCGTCTCGTTCTTCTTTTCCTAAACCCAACTGTCCCGTTCTTCTTTTCCTAAACCCAACCGTCCGTTCTTCTTTTCCTAAACCCAACCGTCCGTTCTTCTTTTCCTAAACCCAACTGTCCGTTCTTCTTTACCTAAACCCAACCGTCCGTTCTTCTTTTCCTAAATCCACCATCCCGTTCTTCTTTACCTAAACCCAACTGTCCCATTCTTCTTTTCCTAAACCCAACCGTCCCGTTCTTCTTTACCTAAATCCAACTGTCCGTTCTTCTTTTCCTAAACCCAACTGTCCCGTTCTTCTTTTCCTAAACCCAACTGTCCGTTCTTCTTTTCCTAAACCCAACTGTCCGTTCTTCTTTTCCTAAACCCAACCGTCCCGTTCTTCTTTACCTAAACCCAACCGTCCCGTTCTTCTTTTCCTAAACCCAACCGTCCCGTTCTTCTTTTCCTAAACCCAACTGTCCGTTCTTCTTTTCCTAAACCCAACCGTCCAGTTCTTCTTTTTCTAAATCCCAACTGTCCGTTCTTCTTTTCCTAAACCCAACCGTCCAGTTCTTCTTTTTCTAAATCCAACCGTCACACCCACATCACGGAATATTTGGCGATCGTGTTCATTTCACGGCCTACTGACAGAATCGTGCCGTGATCACGAAAGATGCTTCCCATTGAAATACATTAGTTTAAAAAACGTGCTGACCATCATGAAAAAAATGACATAAACCTACGAATCGATAGATTAAAAATGACGTGACCATTTCACGAACTGCCGTGAGACTGTGTGGTATAGTAGTACGTAGGCTCTACGCAGAGCCTTCACTGTGGGATTTATACTTGTGCGCTGGTGTGTCTGCGTCGTTCTAGCGTATCTCGGTCAGAAATCTGTAGCAGGAAGAGTGAACCATCTCCTTGATTTCAAGTTGTTTAAGGAGAACCAGGAAATGAGTCGGGGGGGAATGCAACGCTACCAAGCTTAGCAAAGCTGACCAGTCGCAGTCAGGGTTTTTCCTGGCTCAGAATGTGCCTTTGGGTGGACAGATATTAAGTGGGGGGTCTGAGGCTCCTTCCCCAAGAAATGTTGAGCGTCAAAAGAGTATTTTTCTGTATTCTGATACATTTTTAGGCACAAATTTGAGTTGAAAACTTATTTATTTATGTCAAGGAAAACACAAACTTATGGTGGCAGGTAACAAATCAAAATATAAAAATAATAGAATATAATGCAGTAAAGAAGCTTTCATATCCGACTACACTTGAACACAAAGTCCAGTTCATTTGATTAATATGAACAGGCCATGAAGGTAACTTTTTTCCCCAAGGAGCACATTTTGCTCCTAAGTTAAAAAAGTTGAGTGACTTTCATAAGGTGACTGTCATTACTGTTGTAGCTAATGTGTAGCATAATACAATTGTGTTATGAATACAAAATGTGATGAAGTGTTATGTTTTCTGTTTTGAAATACATTCTTTTGATCAATAAATTATTAGTGATGTTGAATATACAGTAGTAGTGTAAAGGACCGCCCCTACTGTTCGGCATGCATATGAACTGCTGATTAATTGCAAAGTTTAACCTTCATAGTGTCAAATACAGTTTAACTGCTGCTGTTATGTGAACAGGGCTCAGCAGAGAGACGGAGCGGGATGCTGCTGCCTCTGCAGCTCGTTAAGGGAGTTAGTCAATGCCGATACAGGCTTGAACCTGTGGTTTTTATTAATGCTATCGTACGGCTCGCATTAGCTGTTAAAACTAACCGTACCTAAACACGTAATTGGACTACAATTTAACGCGCCTACGATATGTATGTATGTATGTATGTATATGCACAACGCTGCACAAAGCCACGCCTTTTGAATAAATGACACATAGTATGTGGAGCTTATTGCTTCAGTAGCAGTGTGCAATGTGTGTTTATAGTGGTTGTTCCCTTGTTTACAAAGCTAAATGCAAAACTGCTTTAGTAAAATGCAACCTTATTGTAGTGTTTAAGCTGAAAATAAGCAGGTGATTAGACCAAGTGCCTGCGGTGGTGCTGCCTCTGTCCCAGACATGGGTTTCCTGTTTTTTTTCCCAGGTAGGTCTGGTTCTGTTCAAAGCTGCCATCTGTATGTGGCTGTTTGTATTTTCTGTTTCTTCTTCTCTCCCTATAATGTTGTTTAGTCTCTTTGCTTTTGCATACTGCCCATGTCCTAGCTGTATTTTACAAGCGTCACATGCAATATGTTTTCAGCAAGCTACCATGCAATCATGATGGCAGTCTGATGTTGGGGTTTGAATTACATACTAGTTTCTTACAATCTATGTGAGTAATACATGTTCAGCTGTGTTGCGAGAACCTAGATAATTTGTTTGGGTGACTTATCCTTTTTCAGTCGAATAGTTTACCCAATAATATTTCACTCATTAGCATCAACTTTCTCAACCTTGTACCATTGTATCAAAAGTCACACGTTGGATTATCCATAACAAATACTTTAATCTCTAACCTAATCATTTTCCATGTGTATATATTTCCTCCTAGACAGTTGTCGTCTTTTTTTGTATCAAAACTTGCATTGAATCCTTCAAATAATGTTCCTTTGCGTTGCATTAGCATGCTAAGCTACCATCAGTGTGGTTGAAATAAAGCAACAGGTTGCCAAAGGGGAGCTTCTCAAAATCCCCAACGATTCAGGGAGGGCTCCTTCACTGTGGGAACATAATGACCTGAGTTCATGCCTCTACATTCTGTTTTGGGTTATGACTCAGGGTTTCCCGCAGAAAATGTATTAGTTAAGGTGGTAGGGTTGCCATCTGACCGGGGGGGGTATAGAGTCTATTAGTAGTAGTAGACTCTATACTACACACTACACTAAATATTTAATTTAAATATATAATTAATACATCTCTGTAGTGCAGACTCTGTACTACACACTACATTAAATATTACGTTTAAATAATAATAAATAATAAATAACCAGCTTTTCAAAACAATAGTTGCAATGTGCAATTTTAAGCTCATTAAACTATTTTCAAAAAAAGTGCTATAACAATTTTACTGGCATTGCTCCCATCATCCTCCGTGAGCCACGAGCTCTTCCACTTTGCCTGACAACTCTTCTCCAAAACAACCAGCTCTGAGATAACAGAGCTCAGCCCATAGCTTCACTCACTCCAAAGCAGATAGTATGCGTGAAATCAAAAACAGGACACGTCATTTCACTGTGTGTAGTGTTAACTACGCTAACTAACCGTGTATTGTGAACAGCTGGGTCTCAAAGACCGGGCAACAGCCGGGACGTTGAGAATCCACGCACGAGAGCTGATGGATATTTCCAGTCACTTCGTCATGTATTCACTTCGTTGAAACAAGAGAAGAAAGCCTCACTGATGTGAAGAATAGGACAGAGAAACATATATAAATGCTCTCTGCCTGCCGTATGCCAAGGCTCCGGTAAGTCCACTCACCCTGTCTCTGCCCGGGCATGCCGGTCAGTGTATGTTTTGGTCATTCAATTTTCATTTCATTAACAGGTATTAAAAAACAAAAAAACGAATGGTTATTTGATTTTCATTTTAAAATACAAAATTTGAAATTGAAATACAAGGCGTTTTTTCCTTTTCATTGTCAAAAGGGAATGTGGAAATTTAATACATGCTTTGATTTTAAGTTTCTATTTCCTATAACAAAAAATTAAATCACTAGAAAACAGAAATGAAAAAAAGTTTTTTTCATATTCTGAGCCCGGATGTTGCATTTTCAAGGCAGTAGCACGTTGTCTTGACATCCATGAGTAGCACCGGTGGAGCCTACCAGTTCTGCTTTAAACCAGGCTGCAGTTGAGGGAAACTGTAGCCTATACCTTCCTGAGCGACTGATCATCCGTTTTTTGCACCTCTTTACATTAATATACATAAATATGGCTATGAAATACATCATGAAATACATAAATGAGGCATACATATGTGCATTAGTCATTCATAGCCTATATGTATTTATTTCAGGGGACCTTTATTTATTTCCGTCTATTTATTTGCACGTTATATTCAAAGGAAGTTTGGTTGGCAACTAGCAAGCCTGCCTGACATCAGTGCATCAAAGCATATCACTATCTGCAAAGAAAAGAAAATTTGAATAAAACACGAGCGCAGCAGATTGGTCTGATTCCCAGCTTAGCTAGAGCGGGTAACGCTAGCTCTGCAGACGGACCAGAGTCAGTCAGCACCGGGGAGCGAACATGGAGCGAACCAGGGACCCAGGTGACAGGTTAGGTTACACCTGCTAGCTAGCTGCAGCGGCAGCAGCTAACATTATAACATTAGACCCAGCACCGGAGGTTTGCTGGGACCAGACTTTGGCGCTGTAACGGTAACGTTAATGTAACAGTAACGTTACAGCTGTGAACTGAAAGTCAAGTCCTCAGCTGGTTTGACTCTCTTCGGGCGAAGCTGTCTGCTGCGGGTAGAGACAGAGAGTCAGAGGGCGGCAGGGAGAAAGGGGAATAAAGAAATGTGACATTATGAAATAAAGTCCCTCCAAGCATTATCAAGAGTATAGCTAGGTTTTCAAAGTCATTTTAGCCTGGGCTGAAAGCAACACTGACAGTGGTAGCCTACACTGGCGCTGTTGCATTGGAAATGAATATGAAAAAACAGGCCTTTTTTTGTTTCTGTTTTCGAGTGATTTTATTTTTTGTTATTAGAAATAGAAAATGAAAATAAAAACATATTTTAAATTTCTCCCATTCCCTTTTGACCATGAAAAGGAAACAATTTTGTATTTTAAAACGTAAATCAAATAACCATTTGTTTTTTGTTTTTTAATACCTGTTTATGAAATGAAAATCGAATGACCAAAATATACACTGACCCATGCCCCAGCTGCCGCACATTTGTTGACAAACTCCGACGCACATGCGGCGGTGAAATGGCGATTTATCCCTTTAAATGTGAATAAATGACAGTTGCACTCACCGCCAGCAAATGCTCTTTCCGTTGTGATTGGTGGTATCTTGACAACTCACTGTTACCTTGTTTCCTACAGACTGCGTTGATGCGACTTGTACATTACAGCCACTCAAACAGGACAGAGTAACACGGCGGTTAAATATATATATTTTTTGAAGACTCAGTTAAGGCGGCATGCGCGTGTTGTTAAGGCGGGCCGCCTAAACTGCAAAGTGCTGCGGGAAACCCTGTGACTGGTATAGTCTCGCATTGCCAGACCTTCCTCCACAGTGCTGCGGAGGAGGGTCTAGCTAGTCCACACAGCATTCCGGGATAGGAGAAAAACATGCTCTAGTTTATCGGCATTTCTTTAAACCAAGCAAAATCGTCATGCCTCTGCAAAATAATCTCGGGAAGGAACTTGTTTTGGTGGAACGTGTGTACGTTCAAAGGTTTTTAGTCCGGCGGAATTTCCGGCGGCACCCAAGCAATCCCGGAAGTGGAACATTGTAGATATAGACCATGACTGGTATGACTGTTTGAACTGTAAAGTTGGGAAAGAAGCTTTGAGATTAAGTTGAGGTTGATAATGACAGTTAAGGAAATGTATTATGGGATGTATGAGGAATGGCTTATTAGCTATAATAAGCCATGTATGTTATTGGAGTTCCCAGTTTGGTTTGAGGGGTGTGGGAGTCTTCCTGTGTCCTAACGTGGACAAAGGAAGATGGTGTTCCTAATGTAACATTGGTTTCAGTCAGGTCAATATACCTTATGCAAATCCCTCCAATACTCAAAATGTTGCACTTCTGTATGTACTGTATAGTTATTTATTCTGTATTACCATAGCCATAGTCATAGCCTGTTCATAGCCTGCACATACCTGTAGTAATAGACACTCATATAGACACATATATTTATATATAATTTCATACCTTGTACTCTGTATATACTGTAGCATATGTTATTTAATCACTGCTTAAAGCACTTCTGGTTAGACGCTAACTACATTTCGTTGCTATGTACTTGTGATATGTGCAATGACAATAAAGTTGAATAAGAATATTAGTCAAGGCCGCCCCTTGTCTCTGTGGTGTAGTATGCTGATTGGTGTGTGTTGTATGTGAGTGAAGAATGAATGCAGGGAAGAGAAAAGAGAGAGAGAGAAGATTACTTTAGGAATGTAGGGTGTGAGACAAGGACTGGGACATAATGTGCCATGACATATTATCCCACAGAATATTTGATTTAGCAAGGCCAGCCTTGAAACTTAGTGTGTGTGTGTTACATATTAAAAAAAATATATATATATATATGTATATATATATATATATATATATATATATATATATATATATATATATATACACACACCTTATTGCCCCACTAGAGCACTGCGCTCCCAGAATGCAGAGTTACTTGTGGTTCCTAGAGTCTCTAAAAGTAGGATGGGAGCCAGAGCCTTCAGTTATCAGGCTCCTCTCTTGTGGAACCAGCTCCCAGTCTGGGTTCAGGAGGCAGACACCATCTCTACATTTAAGAGTAAACTTAAAACCCTCCTTTTTGATAAAGCTTATAGTTAGGGAGTGAGGAGTTTCAGCGTCCGCCTCGACCGGCGGGGGAGGGTGTGTGTCTGCAGACACGGAACCCCTTCTCTTCTCTGCTTCTCTTCATAGTTGTCAGATTCATCTACCATATAATCAAAGTAGAGGGAGGCAGGCCAGTACAGCCCGATCCGGCGGGGGAGAGTTCTAGCCCGACAAGGCTCCTCTCCTTCACCTGTCTCTTTTAATTATGCTGTTATAGTTTTAGACTGCCAGGGGACTTCCTTTGACACACTGAGCTCCTCTCTCATCTCTCTTTCCATCTCTGTGCATCCATGTCCCAGAAATGCTTGTTACTAACCTAGCTCTGGGGAGCTTATTCCCCGGAGTCCTTATGTTTTCTTTCACCCAGCATGTTTCCTTGGATTAGGGTGGCACCTAAATCATGGTTGCAGCTGTCGCTGTGGTCCTGCTACATGCCTTGCTATGCCCTGTTACACCCTGCTACGCTCTGCTGTGCCCTGCAGTACCCTGCTACGCCCTGCTAAGTCCTGCTACGCTCTGCTGTGCCCTGCAGTGCCCTGCTATGACATGAACTACTACAACTACTATTTCTAGTCACTGTTCCATTATCTTTATTGTGACTGTTATTGTTCATCACACCCCCAACCGGCACCGTCAGACACCGCCTACCAAGAGCCTGGGTCTGTCCCAGGTTTCTCCCTTAAAGAAAGTTTTCCTCACAACCCGAGGTTTCTTTTTTCTAAAAGGAAGTTTTTCCTCACCACTGTCGCACTAAATGCTGGCTCTTGGGGGAATTACTAGAATTGTTGGGTCTTTGTAAATTATAGAGTGTGGTTTAGATCTACTCTATCTGTAAAGTGTCTTGACCCTTGTTATGATTTGATACTATAAATAAAATTGAATTGAAATAAAAAGAAATACAGCAGTTAACCGCCACCTCAGTTAAACCTCAAGCATTTGCTTAACACTATATACAACTAAAATGTAAACTTCACTGAGATTTGGCCAAACATGGGAGGTCCTCAAAGCTACATAACCAGTATGAACACGTGGTTTGAGGTTTTGTTTTGAGGCTTGCAAAGATAAGGACAGGCAAAATATTCAGGTTGAGACTCATCACTTGGCATGTACCTAGGAAACAAAATCCTACATATGATGTACATACATCAAATTGTGTCCAGATGTCAAAATTTGTATTGGAGAAATCCCTTCATAAAGCCATTATCTCTTTCAGGCCTTCACCTTGATACATTCCAAGGTAAAGCTAAAAAGTAGTTAACAATCTTGAACCGTTCAGCTAAGAGAACATTTGGATTCCTGCTCATTGGATGGTTTAGAGCCAGGTTCTTCTTGAGGTTTCTGCCTTTAAAAGGACGTTTTCCTCCCCACCGTAGCACCAAGTGTTTGCTCATTGGGGAATGTTGGGTTTCCTTAAGATATAGTGTGCTCTATATGAAAATTGTCCTGAAATAACTTCCGATTTGACACTATAAATAACATAACATTTAATTGAATTTAGTCAGACAGTCCTACCTGACAGCTGCTTCCTGCTTCCTGTTCAGTGATCTCCTCCCCACCGGTTCCCAGCTCTCAATATGGTGTCTCTGATAAGCCCTCAACCAACAAGCACACACATTTTTGTGGCTGTATCTTTTCTCTAGATATACTCTTTCACTACTTGCTGTAGTTTGTGTGAGGCCCTCAGGGGTCATAAGGCTTTCGTTCACATTGTAGTTTACCATGTTTATTGGCTGTACAAACATGGTAAACTCCAGTTCCTTTCTCTTGACTAGGCTATGTTAACAAGCCGAACAATTCACATGTCTGTTACATTTAGACCTGGTGTGACATTGCTCCTCCAATCAGAAGCAAACCAATAAACATGCTTAAAGGGTAACTACCTTTTTTTTTCTCAACCTGGACCTTATGTCCCTATGTTTTTGTGTCTAAGTGACTGATGGGAACAACAATCTTTGACATTGGTCTAGTATTAAGTAAGATCACTGCAGTCTGCAGCGGAGAAACAAGCTACAATGTAAGTTAATAGGACAACTGTCCAGCTTGTATTTACCTTCACAAAAGTGCTCGTTTTGCCACTGACAGACTCAGATTAATATTCTAAGTGTCTGACAACATTATGGAAAGGATTTCTAAGGAGGTCGACCTTTCTGTTAAAGAGTAAGATCCTTTTTTTAAACATAAAAACATCCGCGAAATTGCGTTCCCTAAACCCACCAGACTCCATGTAAATAAACATCATTTCAACACCGTAAAATACACATTCAAAGTCGACAGAAACAAAATAAAACTATGAAAAGCCGTTTTGGGTCGTCTTTTCCAACCATCACAACTCTAGCTTTGTTGAAATAAACACATAGTTTACTGATTTACATGTGAAAATATGTTGGCTCTATACACGCTAAAAGTATTGTTTAAAAGTCTGGTGGGTTTAATGCTAGCTACCTCGGAGCTGTTTCTGGTTAAACAGAAAGGTCTTTAAGAGGTTTGATAAAGGTCTATCTCTGAAGGGATCCTTTCCATAATGTTGTCAGACACTTAGAATAATAATCTGAGTCTGCCAGTTGGCAAAAACAGAACTTTTCCTGGACCAAACTGACGATGAACATTTGCCCTACAGGGTTACATTGCAGCCCGGTCTGTGGCTGCCGGTTACAGCGTTCACACTTAATACTGGACCAATTTCAAAGATTGTTCTTCCTTTCAGTCACTTACACACAACAACATAGGAAATAAGGGTTGAAAAAACAGTAGTTACCCTTTAAAGTAGCTCTTTGGTTAAAGTCTGGTTTGAACTAAATGTCCCCACCCTTGAATGTGGTCACCAACAGCTATTAGCAGTCTTACTCTCCACAGCTAAGTGCTGGGTCAATGCTATTGATGTGCCTACATTTCCATTATCAAATGTGAGGGGACACTAATTAAGGCATTACAACAAAACAATATATTTATAGTGGTGATTTTGGACAGTTGTTTAATGTGATGCTGAGTTCTTTGCTTTTATGGTGTGTCTGTTTTACAAAGAGTAAATCTTCAGCAAATTACTAGGACATGATTGTTTTTGTACTGTTTACCAGCCACAAAGCTGGCGAGGAGCCAAGACTTTTAGAAGAGCAGATATACAGGTTAAATGTCTCCCCATGATTTGCATCATAGTTAAGAGGCCAAAAAGCCATGTCGGAGCCAGATGCAAACCTGTTCTCTGCTAAAGTGTCTTTGAACATGTCATTAAATCTCTGCCAACTTTAGAGACGCTATACTATAGCTGACAACATCATCACATAGCTGAGCTTTGGTGTTGACGGCTTCACAGGGCGTTGCAGGCCTGACTGATTTAGCTCCCTGACAAACAAAAAAACATAATTTGGACATTGTACATTTACACTTATTCCAAAATAGATAGCATTTTTGGGAGCACTTAAATGGCGACATCCCCCTCTTCTAGAGGCCATCATATCCCTCTAAATTGACTTTGCTACACTTGAAGGGGACACTGGGAGTAATTATAGAAGGTTTAGAGAATGACCTGGTGTGATTCAGGATGAAATCCTAAAATGTATTGTAAGAATAGTGACACCATCTGGAGAGCGGTGTGTGTGTGTGTGTGTGTGTGTGTGTGTGTGTGTGTGTGTGTGTGTGTGTGTGTGTGTGTGTGTGTGTGTGTGTGTGTGTGTGTGTGTGTGTGTGTGTGTGTGTGTGTGTGTGTGTGTATGTGTGTGTGCGTGCTTGATTTCTGTGGTCTACTTTTTGTCCAGCAGTCAGATGATTTTGTTGTTATCACATGACTATGATTCATTTGCACTTTTGGCCAGAACAATTGGGAAGGACTCGGTGATACAACCAGATGCTGTTTCACTCACTTGTGATGACTTTGCAATTTAGAAGTACAGATGAATGTCAACTGTCTAGAATTACATTACTCTTGTGTGCCAACCAATATGTTTTTTAGTTTCTGTTGCATTGATAATAATCTAAATGCCTTTGATGCTCTTGATTTGTAGTACCTTGGATTTTGGAAGTATAATTTCCATTTGATGTCTTTAATACATATGTATGTCATTAACTAGCTATAGAAATGCAAGAGAAAAACCCAGATGCTCTATATCAAGACAGAACAGGAAACACAAAGTCTCAGGCTCTGTATCCATCTCAGCTCAAAAACAGGACTATTGTGTTTGTAAGTATTTAGCAGTGACCATGGAGAGACATTTTTCAAAGCACCTTATCTGTGCAAGCAATCACTAACTATCATTGTCCTACCTGTATCATGCAGTGTTTACACAAGGGAGTGAGGATTCAGGTGTAAACGGCGCTAAGTAACATTGATCTTACAAGCCCTGGCAGACCCTCTTTCTCGCTTTTTTTCCTTTCTGACATACTCCCACACTGTCTCAGCCGCGTCCACAAATGTTTCCTCTTCTTATATACCTGCACAAGTTCAATAAGTTAAATTTAAAGTCGCTCCAGGATGAAAAGTTGACTTGAACATAGTCCTGATTCTGTAAAGTTTTGCGCATCCCCTGCTAATATATTTTTGCCCATCCTGCACAAAAATTTCCGATTTCAAAACCGCTATGGTATATTGGCTTTGGTTATAGTATCTGTAATAGTACTTGCTTTATTTTAAAATGTGTATTGTATGCACCAAACAGCAAAGCAAATTCCTTGTATGTGAAAAGTTAATAATAAACCCCATTCTGATTCTCTTACTCAACAGTTGAGTGGGTAGAACAGATCAATTTTCAATGATTTCCCCAGTATGGATGTTTTAAAGTATGCAATAAACCCATAACCCTAGACCCTAGTACACACTGTCAGTAACCCTCGTCTCTCTGTTCCTTCATTCCTGCCCATACTGTGTATTGCATAACAGATGAGTGTTGTTTACCTGAAGGGTTTAAAAGGCTTAGAACGTCATTAAGTGCAACACAGACACTAGTGCGCATGCGCGCGCACACACACACACACACACACACACACACACACACACACACACAAAGTAACAGACAGCAGCCTATCTGACATCAGACCAAGTGGAACGTGATACTGCTAAATCCTTCTTACTGTGTGATTTGATAGTCCCTCTTTAAGCTCTGCTTTCTACACATCTGTCAAATTAATGATGCAGGCTGTGGATGTTCAGACGAGTGGAAGCTGGGTGGACATTTTTTTGAATTTCCACTTGTCAGCAAATGTTTTCTTTAGTAAATATCAATTTATTGAATTATTATTTATACATTGCTCTCCTGAGTCCTACCTTTTGTCAAAACTGTTTTAATCCTCCAGTAGGGCTGGGTATCGTTCAAAAATATTCAATGCCGATACCAATACTGGGACTCTGATACCGGTTCCTAAACAATACTTTTTTCTATACCAATTTTATGAATTACAAATTTAAGGCAGACTTTTTATTTTTCAGCTACTACGTGAGCCCTGTCTCTCTGTGTAATAGAGTTTTTCCTGCGTGTCTCTTCGACGTGTAACGTCAGACAGCCAATCACAGACATCATTAGATCTTGGTAGAAGCATGCTGCGTGCTTACTGGCTCACTGACGCTGATGAGATTAACTCCTTTAGGTAATGAAAATGGGTATTGAATGACGAGCCATTTTTCGGTACTCGATACTAAGGAGGCAATTCGGTCGGTCTAAAAAATATTGTAGTCTGTACCCAGCCCTAATCCCCAGTGAGTCGTGGTCACTGTCACAACTCCCCACCCAGGCTGCTCCAGGGCTATAATTTGCCTGTCTTTGACCATCAGCTATTACGTCTCAGCCTGGTGAAGGACACTCACCTGACCATAGACTATATATAAAAATGGACAACCCGTCTCCAGTTTCTCCCACTGTACCAAAAGTGAGGTCAAAATATCCCTTATACGGGCGCTGCCATCTTGTAATTTTGGAGCCAGAGCCTGCACATTATAGTGATCGGGCTGTGGAGCTGCGGTATCAAAGTCCCGCCCATACGCCCCCGCCTGACCAATCGCGAGTCAATCACAGCTGTCAATCAGGACCTTTCACTCCGTTTTATATAGCATCAAATAACAAATTGAAACCAAACCTATCACAAAAATGAACATACATCAGCATGATAAGAAACAACCAAAAAAGACAGTAAAAATCATTGGTAGAAATTATTTTACATGTAGCCTTAGTTGGGACCACGTCCCATCCGCTAACATGGAGGGGGCAGGATACTTGAAAGTTGACTTGACTTAGTTATAACCTATACTGGAGCCAGCCACCAGGGGGTGATCGGGACGTTTTGGCTTCACTTTTACAATCTATGCCTCAACCCCTGCACCTGACTGACGGTCGGCCAGAGGACGGCAGCAGAAACTGTCCGTGGCTTTAAAGCCGTGATTTCCTTAACCCTGGAGCCTCGGCGTGGCTTCTGTGTTTTATAAAAAGTTCAGGATTAGCCTAATCTGGTTAAGTGATTACTGCCCCCTTCACATGCTTTTAGACAGGAAGATCAATGGGTAGCCAAGACAAAGGTATAGATCAGAGTGCTAGGTTCACCAAAGCTTTGGAGTAATAGCTGGGGTAGAGGTTGATCAGCCATTGTCTAGCCTAGTTTGTGGGGTTGTGGCACATCCTTGGCTCCTTGCAAAGATTCATCTATTAGTTGTCAACTCTTAAATCAATCACCAACTATTTTATTAATGGAGAAATCAGTTTGAATTAGAAATTCTCTGATTCCAGCTTCTTACATGTCACAGTAAACTGAATATATTTGAGTTGTAGACAAAACAAGACATTTGAGGGCATCATCATGGCTTTGCAAAAACAGTGATCGACATTTTTAACCCTTTTCTGATATTTTATAGACCAAACAACGAATTGATTAATCGAGAAAATAATGGACAGATTTATTGACTGTGAAAATAAGTGTTAGTTGCAGCCCTAGATCAAAGGATTAATCTGAAAAATAGTCCACAGACTTATGGATAATGAAAACAATCCTTAGTTGCAACCCTACCTATGTTTATGGGGTTACCCAGTCTTAGCCTAGTTAAGTTTACTATAATTATATTATAGCCTATATAATTATCATCTGTTGACATTAAAACAGTTGTAAAGATGCCTGTGATTGCATGGCTCCATACCAGTATCCTATAAAATCCTGTATACAACAGGGGTATTCAATTAAAATGTCCTCCCAGCAATGGTCCGTACCTTGTAATGTCTAAATTCCGTTCTAAAGCCTACTCCTACGTCTATTAAACAAAATCAACAATGTGCATTTCTATATCATTTCAACAATATTCGTTGTCAATTTTCAAATGTGTGTCATACAGACACATTGAACTCGTATGGGATTTGTATGGCAAACAAATAGCTATTTTGACCATAAATACAAGTATTCCGAGCACAATAAACGTAAGGCCTATATTTCAAGTAAAAGAAAGGAAGACAGAATTTTCCGAATAAATAAATAAATAAATAAATAAAAAGTGCCCTTTTTAGAAAAAAAAAAGTCCAAACAAAGCCGCTTTTCTCTTTATTTAATAAAAAAAAAAAAATCTAATTCCTTTCCTAGAGAGAGAGAGAGAGACTCCTGTGACTGCCCTGCCGGTAGTACAGTATGTTGTCGTACCCTCCAGCTGTATTGTCCTGTGCGCTCCCTGTGCTTTGCTGATCGATTGGCCAACTCCACCCATGGCACCCTGGAGGTCAGTCAGGAGGTCTGATTGTAAATTACACCGCTCGCTGAGGCAGCAAAGGGTTATTGATTCAAAAGATATACTGCACAGCTTTTACTTTGAATGACAAGCGTCGTCTCTGATTTCTCAGCGCCACAATCTCACAAATGATTTCCGTAGAAAAGAAAATACATTATTGCATTGTGTGTGCACATCCATCCATCCATCCTTCCTTCTCTCTCCTGCCACACTCCTTTAAGGATGTCTGTCTGTTATACTACTGCTTCCCTCGCTTACTTTGCTCCTCCCTCTTTGTTTGTGTGTGTGTGTTCCAACATCCACGTGCATGCGTGCTTGTATGTGTAGCAGGAATCAGAAGCTCAGGGAGGTTGAGGAAAGGGAGGTGTGTGTGTGTGTGTGTGTGTGTGCGAGGGTACTTTGTGATGCATGGCTGATGTCGCTGACATCGTCGTCACAGGCCACTTTTCTCACACACACACACACACACACATGCTGTCACAGAAATAGCTGATCCTCACATTATCCACACAGCACAGGCAGTATTCCTGACTTCTGCACCTTACTAGCAGTATCATTATACTTTGGACCCCATAACTGGAGTTCCCCAGGGACCACTACTAGAACCCCCCTTCCTTCTGCCCCCTTTTTCAGCCCGCTCCTCAGAATGGAGCAGAGGCTAGGCTCTCGACGGAAGGGTAAGTTTTTCATAACTAAAGTACTCCTTCAGTTGCCCTTTAGTAGCACCACTATATTTAGACTTTGTCGGCGATATTTGGTTCCCGGTGTAATGATTTTGTTCTCTATTGTTTTTGTTTCTCTCTTTTTATAGGATTGATTTGTAAGGCTTGTTGTTTTATTATTGGGCTCGCTGTAGCGCACATATTTTTTATGATTCTCCTCAAGATCAATTGTTCCCCAAAAGACAAATCTGGGTTTAAATGAGTTGTTGTTGCTGTGTGAGTGTTGTGTCCCAATACTAGATTAGGTGTGAATTGTTCAATTGATATAAAGTATGATCAGCACGTAGGTTTGCAGTGCTTCTGTTGTTAGGGGCTCACTAAGTCAAAAGCCATCATATTTTAATGAACTGTAGTCCTGTATGGATCACCGGGCAAGGCATTGCACTAACTCTGCCAATACATCCAGCACAATATGTATGCACTGTGCTGTCACTTAGTCTGCACTAAAGTGCATACACATGAATTTAGTTTGCTGCTTTGTGCTGCTTCTTTATCATGAAGCTGAAAAGTGTATCCTTTTTATGTTAACCGTGAGCTAAAGAAACTGATTTTTGACTTGCACTGTCTAGACTCCCAGTGCCTCCTAAAGCTAACCCTCTTTTTATCCTCCCACAACCTTTTTTTCTTGGTACAATGAGCCATGGGCTAACTCCGGCTGTGTTAGGCAGATTACAGTGTCGTCACAGTGTGCAGCTTAGTGGTTATAAATAGGATGCATGGTCATTTATTACCACAGTGACCAGAGAGGCTGAGCCTAACTGTTAGCCTAACAGAGCACATCCTCTGTACCCGCTGGTGAATCTGTACCAATCAGTAGGCAGAGCGCTGATCAAGTGTGATTCAGCCCACGCATCTCCACAGCTCCTTTTAGGCAGGGATGTGATCACAAACAAAAAGCACTGAGAAAAACGGACATGGCAGACATGACATGCAACATAAAGTCTTTCATTAACAACAAATGACAGCTTGACAACTGTCCTGACTAATGACTTCTTTCAACTATGCAGGGGCAGGAAATCCCACTCCCTTATGCAACATCACTGACAGCATTTTAAATATCAGATGTTGGGGCAGTCTAGCATGCATCAGAAGTGAGGAGTTTCAAAACCCTCTGCACCCATAATTGCTTTCTCTTGCAATGAAACCATGACTTTGACCAAACACGTTGTAATGGTGCGGAATGGTTTACTCTGGTACTTATTTATGTACTTGTGTGTACCTATTTGAAGTAAATTTAAGTTGAGGCAAGTTGATTTGCGTTGTGTGCTGGAATGAATTGAAAACAGTTGTTCCGCTGAAAGGCATGAAATCAGTCTAAAAATGTTTTGTAAAATTACTAACAGTATTGTAAAATATAGGCAATTTGTAGTAATTTGACTAAAACAACAGTATGGTCCTTAAAACCCGATCCTGGCTTAAATGACAGAGCTATTACCTCCTACTAAAATATTCTTCACTCTAAATGTTTTACTCATTTCCTGACTATGCTCAGAGCATAACACAGTCTTGGCCAAAAGCTTGTGCTGTCTTTGGCAACAAGCTCTTTCATTAATTATAATTTATTAAGTGTACAATCAATTAGCGCTAGAGTGCTCAAATAGAATACATAGTGATGAGCCACATCATAATTAGTTCCTGTCAAATGGCTTGCACGTTGTTGTTTCTCTGCAGAATTATGCTTTGGTGTTTGTGAATAACTACTTTGAAATGCCTGCCCTAAATGGATCTTATTTTTTAAGATAAAACTAACAAACGTAATTACATGAATGTAATCTACAAAAGACTGAACTGAATTGTCTCCAAGTGAACTGACACAAACTTTGTTTGACAGTTTGCATAGTTGACATATTTTTTGTCGTATCACGGTGTTCTACCACACTAGCCTTTGGTTTTATGGGAGAAGAGGATGTTTATGTTTTAACTAGTCATTATCCACAACGTTCCACTTCCGGGATTGCGCCGGCGACGCAGGAAATTCCGCCAGATGCATGTATTTTCGCCAATGTCCGTCTCCTTCCTCTGTCTCTGTGTTGGCGTTCTAACCTCAGGTGGATTTGTGAGGACTATGGTTAACTGCTCCTCAGATCTTTGCAGGGTAAATGTTCCACCAAAACAAGTTCCTTCCTGAGACTATTTTGCAGCGACTCCGTGCGGAGCTTAGCGCCGCCCAAAACGATTGTGATTGGTTTAAAGAAATGCCAATAAACCAGAGCACGTTTTTCTCCCATCCTGAAATGCTGTGTGGTGTAGCCAGACCCTCCACAGCGTGTGGAGGAAGGTCTGGCAAACCAGAGAGGGGGTGATTTAATTAGCATATTGTCATTGCCACTTACATACAGTATCTCCTCTAGCAATGTCGCATTTTTAGGGGTCACTTAATGCGCTATAACACAGCAGGAGACTCTGCCCGCCAGCTGCAGAAGTACACACACACACACACACACACACACACACACACACACACACACATACATACATACAGAGCTCTCACAGTAAAATACACCTGCTTTCATTCATCAACAATTACACAAGAGGTTTCACCCTTCTCCTTTTCTCCCTCTTTATTAATGACAGACCAGTTGGTTTCTTGGGTTCTGTATTCATTCTGGCTTGAACCGTTAAAGTTTGATACTGTTGCCATGAATTAATTGCAAAATTGCACAAATCATTACAGCAATGTAACATACTCAATATAATGAGACACTAATCAGGAGCATGCAAAGCTGACTGTTGTAGAGTTAGTGAATCACCTCTTACATAGCTGTAGGTAGTGTACATTTGGTTTGTCAGAGGTTGTTAAGAGATGAGAGTAACCTGTCCTGACAGTAAATTAGATACAAAACACAAATGTTGGCCTTGTTTGGCGCAGGCCTGGATTGTTGGCTTTTAGCTTTACTGACCACAGTGATGACAAGGTGGGTAGTGGAGTTTTATGTTCAGACACCAATATGTTTATATACTGTACATGCAGAATAAGAAGGGGAAGTGTGGAGAAGAGGGCAAACGCAATAAGACATGCAGTGTAACCTTACATTGGAGATGCCACAGTGAGGACATTTCCCCACTGGTTAAAGGACAAATCCGGCGCAAAATGAACCTAGGGCTTAATAACACGTGTGTACCGAGTCAACCGTTCTCTGGGATATCTTTTCATGCTAATCGAATGTGACCTGTTTTAGCGCTAACCGCTAATTAGCTTATAAAACTAGTCGTTGGGGCAGAGAGTAAAGTAAAAAGAAATAGCTATTTCTATATACCACTAACAAGGCTGAAGCATGTAAACTGAAGCATTGAGAACTTTGTAAGTGTACAGACAGTTTATTAAAAACATAGTTTATAAAGACAGTACCATGCACGTATGCAGGCGGGCGCCATCTTGGGAAAATAGTCCCGACCAGTCGAACCATGAACGCCGTGCTTGAGCTATGTTACTGGTTACTGGTTACACAGCGTTTTAGGGCTGCAGCTATCGATTATTTTAGTAATCGAGGATTCTACCGATTATTCCATCGATTAATCGAGTAATCAGATAAGAAATGCTTAGTAAACAGCAATAGTAAATATTTATTATTGCTGTGTACTAAGAAAAAGGAAACCTGTCTTTTGTATACATACAAAAGACAGTTTTCTTTTGAAAAAGCAAAATTTTTTATTGCCAAATTCCAAATACATTTTTGGTGGCCCAAATGTTAATACTGTTCACTAACCAGAGGGTAAATGTGACGGTACAAAGCTTACAGCAGGACTATTCAACTACACTGTTCTGGGGGACACATTTTAAGAAGCCTAATACACAGCGAGGAGAAAGACTAAAGAATGCAGACATCACCGGCATGATGACGTCATTCACGTGCATATTAAGTGACCATGCTGGGGGGGGGAGCCGGTTTGTCTCCGGCAGCAGCTAAGTTTCCAAAGATTAGTAGCAAACTGATAAGCAGTTATACTACAAACAGACAGCTCTCGTTTTAGCTTGTTGGTAAAACATGGCTATTAGCAGAGTAGCATGCTGGAGGCTAGTTGTGTAAAACATGGCTATTAGCAGAGTAGCATGCTGGAGGCTAGTTGTGTAAAACATGGCTATTAGCAGAGTAGCATGCTGGAGGCTAGTTGTGTAAAACATGGCTATTAGCAGAGTAGCATGCTGGAGGCTAGTTGTGTAAAACAGCGCGGTGGACGAGAGCAGCAGACGTTAGTTAGCTACCTGGTGTCAGGTTCTCTCCGTGGAATGGATGAGTAGACTGGATGTTTGCTACAGAGATGATGTAGCAGCATGTTTGCAGCTTAAAATGATCCCAAACTTTCTGTCGTTTTCTCTCGCCTGTCTCTTCTCTTAGACCCTCGCTATGTTCCTCTTCATTCATTTGTAATCTGGGCCGTCAGTCTCGTGCATAGACAGTATATAAATATATATATATAATCCTCCGTGCGGAAACACAGTGAGCCGTACAACCTTAATTACGTTGATTTAACGAAGCTTCGAGGCAAAGAGTTTAGCTTCGAGGATTTTTTGTATTCGAATTATTCGAGTTATTCGAGGAATCGTTTCAGCCCTACAGCGTTTGTCGTTCGACTGGTCATGACTGTTTTCCCTAGATGGCGCCCGATTTGTTAGCGGTATAGAAATAGCGATTTCTTTTTACTTTACCCGTGCCCCGACGATTAGCGTTATAAGCTAATTAGAGGTTTGTGCTAAAACTGGTCACATTCGATTAGCATTAAAACATATCCCAGAGAACGGTCGACTCGTGCACGTGTTATTATCCCCTCGGTTCATTTTGTGCCGGATTTGTCCTTTAATAAACACGCAGCTGCACAGCGTTTCGGCTGCGAGGTGGCCGCTGGAGTTTACAGTTCACAGGTTGCCTCAATAACATTAGCAGGTTCCCTATTAGCATTAGGTTTAAATCTGAAGTACACGTTCCCCAGGAAGTCTTGCTCTGTTGTTGTAGACTAGTCTACTTTTTGAAAACTTGTCTTTGAATTGGCGTATATGCACCTTCAGTTTTATTGTAGAACAGCATCGCCTAGTTTTTGTGTGCCAGCTGCGTTGCACTGGACAGTGGACACTGGACTCATACATTTGCATAAAGTTCAGGTCTAGTCAACTTTAGGCAAACACAGACTGGTGTATGGGTAGTTTAAGGTGTGATGTGATTCAACCTTTGCAGTTGTTTGAGTTGTAATGTAATATTCTCTTTGATGCAGTTCCACTTATTAATATATAAGCGTCTACATGCCTCGCGAGGGACGTCACTACGTCTGCTCTGCTCGCCAGGACTTGGCTTAGCAGTGTATTTCTGTGACAGAAACATTGCAAGCTGCTACAGTTTGCATCTTGTGATGCATAGCAGTTTGCAAAGCACACCTGACTAGGATCCGTTTAGCTCAAACTTGCAGAGTACACCTGGTGGTTGGGTTGGATCGAGGTCAGACGGTTACGGTACGTTCTCATCACAAAGGACCCGTACTGAAGCATATCAGTTTGTTTGTAACTGCTTGTTTTGGTCCGCACCCGCGTGTGATTGCTGTGTTCACACCTGCCCAAACGAACCGCACCAAGGGGGTAAATGCTCCAGGGTTCGATTCAACCAAACTAAACCAGACAGGTTTGCCCTAAGATCCCTTTAGCTGGAGACATTGCTGGACTTTAAAGATAGGACATCCTTTGCATTCATTCGGTTTCACTTGAACACACACATACACACACTCCGTGCAGCTTTCATCTTCAATGGTACTCTATTCTTTCCTGTAGACCAGGTTCATATTTGCCAACATTTACATCATTCGCTCTTATTATGAACAACTTTGCTTGTGCAGTGCACTTTCAGCATTCCTGAACTGACATGAGAACAGCTGATGTTAGGACTTTTTTATGCAATGCAGGATGGCTAATAATGTCAAACAGCAGGCTGACATCTTTGCAGTACCCTTTTTTCTCCCAATTTGCAGCCTTAACCATACTTCTAATCATTCAGTTATTATTTTGTGATGCTGTAGCAATTATTCCGGGTTGTTCAGTTAAAGGTCAGTCTTCATGTACCTTTGTGTTGTCCCATAAGATAATGCCCAGATATGTGTGTGTCATTTTTGGTAAAAAAAACATGAATTTCCAGGTAGCAGAGTGAATTAGTCCAAGATAAATGTGTTATATGCACAGAGGTTAACATCTATTAACTAGGCCAGAGTCTTGTCATTGCTACTGTATATGTATCTGGACCATGTCCCCCAGGACTGTTGGACGTCACACCGGAGCACACTCACTCACTCACACACATCCCCCAATGCTCTTTTTCCATTTTTGCTTTTTGTTTTGGACACAAAAATGACTGCAGGAATTGCAGTATTTGGCATCTATTGGGAGGGTTTTGTGGTAGCTGGCACCTTTGTTAAGAATGGTGATGTGCAACTTGAGGTCACTGGAGGATTTAATGACATGGAGGTGTGACACAATCTGTTGCCACACATCACCATTTGATTTTAGGCTTTTCTAGCTTAAAGGGGCATAAGATCCCATGACATTTTAATTCCACATTAGGCAAACAAAAACAAGACACAGTGATGCATAAAATGAAGCAGAAAAAAATATATAAGCATAATACCCGTATGATGTTTTTTCAGTTGTCAAATGACCATGAAAAGTCTGTTTGCTAATGTATTTGCAACAGTCAGAAACTCCTGTTATCTTTTTTTAAATTTCCTATGCCTTGTAGTAAATACTTGTTGTTAAGAAATAACTGTGGGTCCCTAGGTAAACGTTGATTTTCAAGTTTCCCATTTGTTAAATAACTTAGTAGACATTAAGCTAGGGCTGCGACTAACAATTGTTTTAATTCTCGATATATCAATCATTTGATTCATCAATTAATAATTTAGCCTATAGACCATTTCACAGTTGTAAACATACAAATTCTAAATGGCCCCAAGTTGACTTCTTGTTGAAGTGTATGTGAATGACATCAACTGACAGGAAGTTATCAAGGGGCCAGGCTGTTGCCCAGCAATGGAATTCTATTGAAAGGGTCTATAAAGTACTAGACATTTGTAAACCAAAATGCCCAAAACAATTTCTCAGAGCCCAAAATAACATCTTTAACATCTTTGTCCGACCAATAATCCAAAACCCATAGATAACCATCGATACTTACATTTGAAAATCTATCATGTTCTGCATTACGCTTAGCTTAAAAAGTTGCCTTAGGAAAAAAACAGACAATCACATGTGATGTACGACATTAAAGATCATGTTTGGCAATGCAGAATTACTCAAAAGCACTTTTGCCGCTTGTCAGATTAAGATACATAAAAAAAAAGTAACATTATGCCAGGGTCATCAAACAGTCTATTTTTATCCCACGTTCATTAAAGCTACTGTATATTAAAGCTATCTAGTATGTCTCGGCATGTTAAATGAATAAATTCCATGTAACTCTTACAGTTTCGACTGTAGCAGTGACGTTAGTGGAATTAACACCGGCTTCCTCTGTCTTTTTGGCAGTATGTAAAACTTAAGATCAGGATTTTTATTTATTTATTAGAGGCCCCGAAAGCCACACAGCAACTTAAATCGTAAATATGACAAAGAGTAAAGATTAACCGCTAACAAGGTCCACACTCAATAATTCTAATGGTTTGTTTTCCCCCACGGCATAAACGGAAACATAGTAATGCCGACTGAGTCTATTACATTTCAATGATTCTGTTCACTCCCTGATTGACGTCTAAACCACCTTACACGTTGGCACATTCTAAAAGCAGAAACCTCACCTGATTTGGAAACAGTACTGCCAGTTTTATCCTGCCACCGGACCTCAAAGAGGATTTAGCTAGTATCATTTAAGACAGTGATTACCTGTGGTGTGGAGCGTCCTACCAAGCTAAGCAATGACTGACGGGATGATTTTACCCTTGGCTGCATCCTCGCAGTACAATGGCCATTATCTTTAATTCATTCCCCGTTATCCCAGCTTATTGAAACATTGTGCCCTCACCTAATATGTTCTGCTATCAGACTGTGTTTTAAAGAGCTACACAGTACAAGGACATAGCGACTTTCCCTGTGATTACCACCGGGCTAAGCCACGCTGCAAGCCTCTTATTCCCTCTGCAGCTGGATCAAGCAGTAACAGTTACCCATGAAATCTCTACTGCGGCCAGAGTTCACAGTAGGCAGCTCCACTGATGAATGAAGAAGACCCAGCAGAGAGCCATGGTCAACAATGGACTCTCAAGAATGTGGGATAGTGGGAAACTAAGAAGAATATTGGTATATGGTTGTCAAGTTTCTTACTTGCTGTGTTTAATTGTAGGGAACAAGTAGCTTTAAACTAGGGCTGTCAAACGATACATTTTTTTAATTGCGATTAATCACTGAATTTCTATAGTTAATGGCGATTAATCACATATTTTATCACATTTTATTATTTTGCATTTCAGAACAGTTTTTAAGTACATATTAACAATCGAAAGCAATTGCTACCAGTGGATCTTGATTGGGAATCAAATGAATGCAAAGAAAGTTACTTTATGAACTTGATTTAAAGATTTGTAATTATTTATTTACTGTAAACAAAAGAAAAATGTGTGAATCTGTCATTATTGCACAATTCCTCCAAGTCCCTAACTAAAAAACTAAAACTCCCTATCCTTACCAGAGTCAATCTATTGTTTAGTAACTCCTAAATAATGTTGATTCCTCACTGACGTCCAGTGATCAGCGGTTAATGAGACAGAGTTTGCACTTTGCAGCAGTTCCAGTTTAGCTGCTTTCTCCGTGTCATACAGGCTGTGTGTGGTGAAACTACTGTCCCCCTCGACGGCAACGAGACAGGTCAACCGTAGTACGTCTTTAAGACCTGAGTCCTCTACGATGCTGACAGGTCTGCAGTTAGTTGCCACCCGTTTCGCAAGAGCTGTAGTCATTTTTTGGGATTTGGTTTCATCCGCAGGTTGGCAAGTAGCACTCTCCAAAATACTGCTTTACCTGAGTGGGTAGCATGCTAGCGGGTAGCATCACGTTAACTGTACTACTATGCTTAGCTCTGTAGCTGGTAGCTCCAGCTTGACGTGCTTCGGTGATATTTTAACTCAGCTTTACACAACGTGCACGTGGCTTTGACTTGTCTACGAGCCGTCCGGGAGTTTTGGAAAATAAAAAGCTCCATTCAGAGTTATTGCTGCTGTGTTTCTCCATCATGCCTGCAGCCTGCAGCAGGAGGATGTGATACGAGGAAGTGGCAGCTTGATGAGAAGTAACGGTGCTGCAAATGGTCAAAATAGTATAAAAATAAACTAATAAATGCCAGCATGCGATTAATGCGATTTAAAAAAAAAAATGAATGAGTTATGCTCGGCCCTTAATCGCATCGCCCTACTTTAAACATAACTGACTCTTCAGTCTTAAAATGGTTATTTTATCATGTCTGGTAAAAGTCATAAATATGATAATAACCACATCAGATATGTTCTTATTACTCTAACATAAATCTAACCTGCACCAATTTTGATAATCAATTAATTGCATTTTTCAAGTGAAAATGCCTAATATTCTCACGTTTTAGATGCTCAAATGTGAGGATCTGGCAGTTGTCTTTGTACATTGATCTTTGGAGTTTGAATGGTTCATCATACAAAAATCTATTTGAATAAGCCAATATGTCAACCTGCTCTGGGAAATGATGATGATTTTCTTTTCTGACATTTTACAGATGGATTATTCTTTAAAATAATCAACAGATTAAGCCGTAATGGAACAAATTGTTTGCAACCTTAGTGCATATAGCGAGATTTGTGTCAAGAGTAAGAAGACATGCTCTTTGAGTGGTTAACGTCAAAATCAAAGAGCAGGACGGCTCCCATCGATAAACACATGATTCATCACATTCACTCGAGTCAGTAGCCTTGTTGCTTTTTCATTGTGGGGTTAGCTCTAGCCAGGTTAGCCATTGTTACATTACATTACATGTAGCTGACGCTTTTGTCCAAAGTGACTTACAATTGCTATATATTGTATGTCAGAGGTCGCACGCCTCTGGAGCAACTAGGGGTTAAGTGTCTTGCTCAGGGACACATTGGTTGATGTATCACAGTGGGAATTGAACCCAGATCGAGATTGACCCAGATTGTTAGCAATACCAATTGATAACAACGCATTACGTAGTTTTTTGTGTGCATACAAACGTATGTTAACACGTCCGCAGATTGAAACAGTGGTGTTAGTTCTTTGTTGGTGCTCCGGCAATGGACTGCTTTGCTATTCAGTTTAAGAGATTTATAGTCACCATCTCTGTTTTGTTTCCTGTTGTATTTTTACTCTTTTATTCCTTTTGAACATTATGTTCGTTGTTTTATTGTTTGTCTTATTGGCTTTAATTTATAGTGTTTTCTTGTCTATGAAGCACCGAGAGAAAGAGATTAGGACTTTGGTTTGGTTTGTTTTTGTGTTTGTCTGTCAGCAGGATTACGGAAACAGTGTCATGAAACTCGGTCAAAAGGTTGTAGCATGGGCCAAGGAAGAACCCATAATCTTTTGGAGTGGATCCGAATCAAGGGGCAGATACACAATTTATTTTTCACTATCGTTAACAATGCAACATAGGGCATTTGGCCTTGGCAGAGGTCTGTGCTCTCCCTGCTGTTGTCTGTCTGTTTTTCTAATGTTCGCTCCAGCAGAGTTTTATTATCAACCGTGTTGCACTAAAGAAATGGGATCTACTTGAACTGCTGACACTTTGTCTAACTCCTTCTTACTCCGAATTATGGCATTGAGACAGCAGCCTGGAGATTATGTTATTTTGACTTATTTTGAACCCTCAGATGGAACCGGCAAAATCTGGTGAAGATGATTATGGGAAATGAGTGGATCTTCCTCCTGCTTTTTTTTTCTTCCCTAAAACAAACTACTTTTTTTAGTGTATAGAAAACAATGCATTATAGTTATTCACATTCACATTACGATTCTTCCTTTTGATTCCGCTTCTTATCGATTCTGATTCCTTGAGGGGTGGAGTTGAAACGGGTCACATGCTTATTTCACAGATAAGAAGAAAATCTTATTTTGATTCAATGGTGATTTACAGCTTTTTCAATGTTAAATAAAGCAGCACTTTAGAGCTTGTTACTGTGCTCCATGGCTGCAACACAGCAAGTGCATGTACGGCGACCGCTACGGAAACCAAAACGTGCGCGTGTTAAATTTGGAACCGATGATCAGATTCAAAACCAGATATTACAAACGATTCTAATACATTTTTTTATTTAATTGAATTTTTGAAACGATTTAAAGTTGGAACCGGTTCTCGATGCCCAATCCTAGTCACATGTGTAAATGCATTTGTGCTTTCAATCTAAGTAATATGACATGATCACATGTGAATTAAAAACCAATAGAAGCTTTTCCATCTTTCATATGATGGAGGAAAAGGAAGCCCACAGATCATCTTTAGCTCACACATTCGTCTGGAAATAAGATCCCTCCCCGTTTACACTTGGACTTGACTGCAGCATGTTGGGTAACTTAGCCCCTACACTCTAAGCTGTCTGTTCATTCAAAACATTTGCTCAGTCGGTTGCTGTGTAGGTTACCGGCCCCAGCAGCAAAGACAAAATGTGGTTCACAGTTTGGTGCTAGAATGTTGTCTCTGAAGATGGCTCGGTTGCTTTGTGTGAAGAAGGTCGGCCGTGTGGTTCAAAACAAAGCTACAACATTCGTATAAATACATTAAATGATCTTTATTGTGTCATTAGGCCTGTAACAATTATTACGTAATTTTCTAATTGTAAGAGAGCTGAGCCAGAAGGCAAAGCTCTCAATCTACCGGTCAGTTTTTGTTCCTACCCTCACCTATGGTCATGAAGGCTGGGTCATGACCGAAAGAACAAGATCCAGGGTACAAGCGGCCGAAATGGGTTTCCTCAGGAGGGTAGCTGGCGTCTCCCTTAGAGATAGGGTGAGAAGCTCAGTTATCCGTGAGGAGCTCGGAGTAGAGCCGCTGCTCCTTTGCGTCGAAAGGAGCCAGTTGAGGTGGTTCGGGCATCTGGTAAGGATGCCCCCTGGGCGCCTCCCTAGGGAGGTGTTCCAGGCACGTCCAGCTGGGAGGAGGCCTCGGGGGAGACCCAGGACTAGGTGGAGGGATTATATCTCTAACCTGGCCTGGGAACGCCTCGGGATCCCCCAGTCGGAGCTGGTTAATGTGGCCCGGGAAAGGGAAGTTTGGGGTCCCCTGCTGGAGCTGCTACCCCCGCGACCCGACCCCGGATAAGCGGATGAAGATGGATGGATGGATGGATTTCTAATTGTCAATTTTTTTACATAACATTAGCTAAGGTCTTGAGACGTATGACATGATTTTGTTTAGATATGTCATATTGTAATAATATAAGTGATTATTAGTCAGACTATATATTTTTATTATTATTATTTCAATTGTTAGTAGTTTGTACTTGATCCTATTCACACGTTCATAGCAACAAAAATGACAAGTGGGGGATACAGTTAGAGAATATGTTTTATGATAATAAAGAGGCGTAGTTTACTTGTTTCACTTATTACATTATCTGGGTCACATGACAGTGATATACCCAAAATATGTCTCCTGGAATTCATTCAAAACTTTAATTTGTTTAAAAAAGTAATACATAAATACATATTATATGTACATAAATACATTTTTTTTTAAATCTGACTGAAAGAGACAATTATATTGTTTTTAACAAATTTTGTTTTAGAATTTAATTGTACAGCAAAATTTTGAATTGTTACAGCTCTACGTGTCATATGGAGTTTTCGGTTCTTTAGGGAGAGAAAATAAATTAAAAAAAGTAAAGCACATCTTTCACATCGAAGCTAGAAATATGACAGCCAAGCACCATAACAGTGACGGTTATTTGCGTGGCTCTGTTAACTGTCTTTTAGACGGCGCGTGGCTTGGCATGCAGGTTAGTTGAATCAGTTATGGAAATGATCTGTAATTTGTCAAATCCACCTTGTACTATTGTTGCTCATGTCATGCTCAAAAGTTGCCTCCTCATTTTCAATATTTTTGTCAGTGTGCTGGGTGATTGTCTACAGATCGCTTGCTATTTGTTGACCAGTAGGGATAGACTGATTATCGGCCGTTTTTTGGGCAGTTTGCAGATGTTCTGTATTTGATTTGCCCTGGGAAGAGCAGGCTCACCTCTACAAACATCATGTACAGACCACACAGAGTCAAACAGCCTTAAACATGTGGTCAGAGAGAGACACCACACTGGGAAAAGAAGAAACATTTTGCCGGACAGTGTGGAAAAACATGAGAGATCGTTTTGTCAAAGCTAAAAAAAACGGCTTCATGGAAAGAGTGTTCTTTAACAGTGCTACAGGCAGACAGTCATTTAGATTTGGAGATAAACGACAGTCACGTTAACGATTAGAGTAGATAAATGTAATGTTTGGCGGTATGTCAGTGTTTAACATGGATGTGCTTGCTACTGTTGCCAGGCAGCCTGCTTTCCTTTACTTCCGCTCTCTTCTTCTCTAATACTTCTTTTTCATTTTTTTTATTTTGATTGTGCGCATTCTGGTGTTTCGGAGATGCGTTGAGCATTAAAGTCTCCGTGCACGCTTGTAGCACGCACCATCTATGGAGGCCCGCGCGCTAAGTCTAGCCAGGTCAAAAGAGAGCCACCTTTGAGACACGGATAACCCTGGCTTTAGACTCAACATACCACGCTAACCCACTAATCGCGCTTCGTGGTACCCCCCTCAGGTCAGAACAGGGCCTTTGATTCATAAGTAGTGTGAAACAACAAAAGGACCTGCAGACTTGAGACCATGAAAAGGCGTGTCCTTTGAGAAAGCAGGTTATTGCAAATATGTCTGACAGTGGAAACAGTGGAGTGTATTTCTTTGCCAGCCACCACTCATATTTTGCTTTGGCCCTGCAACATGTTAAACCTACACTACATTTGTAATCTCAACTGTGTTGTGTTTCCACAGGTGATGGCGTCCCAAAGGAAAACAGTCCCTTTATCAACAACACAGACAATGACAAAGGCAACAGCTACGATGGCACCAACATGGCCCTTTTTGAGGTAACAATTTTGTCATTAGCTTGATATAGCCCTTATACACAGGGCAGGGAGAGGTTTTATTGCACAAGGGGACCTGACAGTGTGATTTGTTTTGGCAAGATGATAGAAAGAGAAACCCTTAAACTGTGGGGTAGAAGCTGCAAATACATCAATATCCTTTTCAAGTAAACATTCACTGCCAGAACTATTTCTGCATTTGAAATTAGACCCAAACTGACCCAAAAGCATTCATGAATTCACAGTATGCTACAGCATCGGGGTAAGCTGTGGGTGAACTAAATAAATACACCAGGAGGTAAAAGTAACAATCTTTTCTTAGCTCAACAATGCGTCGAAGAGTTTATTTGCCATAAAAAGCTGGTGCGTTCCTTCAAGAAAATTCAGCTGAACTCTTTCCAGGTGCTTTGCTCTGCCATTTGGCAGACCTTGCCACTCAGTGGTCACTGGCCCTTGTAAAGAATCAATTAGGCACTGCGGCTTCTGTGTTCCCCACTCCGCATGAAGCTGACCCAGCCATGTTATTCTAAGAATGCTTTGAACAGTTAATTAAATATTCCACTGTTCAATTTTGTCCTGGAAGAGTTTGTACCTTTTTAAGCATATGGTAACTGACCACTCAAAGGCCAAATTAAAGTGCTCATATTATGCTTTTTGGCTTTTTCCCTTTCCTTTATTGTGTTATATATCTTTTTTGTGCATGTTATAGGTTTACAAAGTGAAAAAGCCCAAAGTTCCACCCCAAAGGGACTTACCATCTCCAACAGAAAACACTGTTCACAAACTGCTCCAAACAGCTCTATTGTAGTCCAGCCTTTACTTCAGAGACACACGTGGTCACTTTGGAACACACGTTATAATGCTCACCTAGCTGCTAGCATGGCACACCCTCATACTCTGCTTCTGACTGGCTAGTAGTCCTTACCTAGGTACTGTCAGGGCACGCCCTCATACTCTGTTTCTGACTGGCTAGTAGTCCTTACCTAGCTACTGAGCATGTGCGACTCCCAACAAAGATGTTACAGCAGTGAGAGGTCTCACTCTGTAGCTAAAACAGAGAGCTCAACACACAGGGTGAAAAGAGGAGCTGCAGCAATGTGCAGTACAACAAAAATATGGTGTTTTCTGAAAATTAAACCACATAAACCTATTCTGATATAACCTTTAAATACAATTATGAACCTGAAAATGAGCATAATATGAGCACTTTAAAGTTTAAATATGATTTTTAAAAATCCAAGTTTATTTTTATCCTGAGTGAGGACCGTGAAGTTTAAAAAAAATAAGTTGAAAAAAATGAAGTGTGTGATCCTGCTCTAAAAAAAAACAAAAAAAACATGTTCTCTATTGCAGGAGGAGATGGACAGCAACCCCATGGTGTCATCTCTCCTCAATAAACTGGCAAACTACACCAACCTCACCCAGGGGGCCCAGGAGCACGAGGAGGCTGATGATGATGAAGGGCCCAAGAAGAAAGCTGTTAAGGTACAGCAGAGAGCCTTCTTTAAATGCAATGTTTGTACCAGAGATCTAAGGTGGAGTACAATAAGGTACTGTAGAGTTGCATATAAACTGTTGTGAATTATCTAGTCTATATATACGACGTTTCGTTTACGGGATTGTTCCGGTGCTGCTAGAAGTTCCGTCGGATGTCCATCATCTTCCGCTTTCTTTGTGTTGCCGTTCTAAACTGGTTGGTTCGGAAAACAATTCTCTGAGCTTGAATCGACAGTCAAATTATATTTATCTTTTTTTTTTGTAAAATTCTCTACCCACACTCGACAGCCATTCACTCCAGGGCTCGACTCCCCACGTGCACATGTTCCACCAAAACAAGTTCCTTCCCGAGGCTATTCCTATCCCAGATTGTTGTGTGGACTAGCCAGACCCTCCTCTGCAGAGCTATGGAGATAGGTCTGGCAATGCGCGACTATGAATTATCTCATGCTGTCTAAATGGTAAACCTCATGGACAGAACAAGCGTTACAAGTGAACTCAATCATTCTTCTGCTTGATTGCCAATTGCAGACAGGTGTATTTCAAGTAACTTTGTAAGGTCTGCTCTCAGAACTGCAGATCTCTCTGCTCACCACCAAACCTCCATTCCATGTGTTCTGAGAATGCAAGCATGTTAAGTTTATCTGTATTTATTTACATTCCCTTTCTTAATCTGTTGTAATAGTTTAAGCTGATTATTGATGCAGTTTAGTCCAGCTGGTGATTGTTTGATTGATTAGTATTAAGTTTGTCTTATTAGGTACCGAGCACCGACAACGTTGGTTGGAGAAGGCCCTATTGGATTTGATAGGATTCTTTTTATTCTACAAACTAATCGCATTTTTGAGAGGCTAAAGGTGTGTTATAAAGCCTGAAAACTTGCACACGCATCAGAACTGATACATTTAAAAAAATATTGTATGGGTCTTGTGCTTGGGTGTAACAAAATTGCTCATTAGCGCCCCCTACAAAGTTTCAAAGAAGTAGCGCTCACAGTATGTTTTACCTAGATGTATAAAAATGTGTGGGCATATGCATCATGTCCAGAAAAACACAAAAGCCTCTTGGTGCCATACCGTAAACCCAACAGGCAGTAAGCTATTTTGAATTTACTGTGCAATTTTTGGATGTTTTTGACCATCTCTATACTCTTATATAGATTTAGTCGGCTTATCTTCACATTTGTCCAGTACAATCTAAAGACCTTGGCAAAGCTATATTGCGACGCTTTTGAGTCCTTGTAGAAACAGCGTGGCTGTAGTGTGTCATCGAATTTCTGTTATGCCACAAAACAGGAAGTGGTTTGTAACTAGACTGTGCATTGTCCAACCCGCCCCAAATGTATTTTCGAACAGTTTAATAAGTGTCCCGGCCTGAAGACATCGATATGCCAATATTACAGTTTTTGCCCATTGCTTCCACACTAAAAACTAATTCTTAGACCAAAGCCTCACTACCTAAACTTCTTGTAGCGTTCCTTAAACACAGTGTAACCATAGCTTTAACACATTGTCAACTTTGCACTTTGTTTGCAATTCTTTAACACACTTGTTGAGAAACACTACACACGTTTTCTTACATTAGACACTTTGTTCAAAAACAAAATCTCCTGTTGTCATTGGGAAAATACTCCGTTCAAAATGCAAAACTCATCTGGCAATTGTAGGAACTTCCATACAGACCTGAAAACACTGAAAAACAGAACACCAATCGGTCTGAGTCTGAGCACTACAGACAGGCCTCAGGGAAGACATTCTGAGGCAATGAGAGTCAGAGTAAGAGGAGGACAAAGAGACAGAGAGGAGTCGGACGTGGAAGAGACATTTCCTGTTATGTTGACGAGGTCCCCCCCCCCCAGCACACACACACACACAATAAAAATTCTCCCAATAGCAATTCATCCAGTAATAGTATATTTTTCTTGTTGCTAAATGTGATGATTTGTGATTCTATTTTTCTTTATTTCTGTAAGAATGTTTGTTTTTTGTAAAAACTCTTGTTTGATTACTGCAGAAATTCTACTTTTGAGTTTTACAGAAGACTGAGTCTGAGAAAATGACGATAAAAATAGAAACCCAAAGACTGCAGTGTTTTCTATAAAGCCCATCAGTGTGCTGCTGATATGAAAGAGGAACTCAAATGGTGCTTGTATGTATGATTTTGGTGTTTTTAGAAAGGAGTGGTAAGTTTTGATTGCAGTGTTTCATTTTGTCATAGATGTGAGTTGTTAATCTCCAAGTGCTGTCTGATTGGCTTGTGTGGAGAGTTTTGACGTAATGAGCCAGATTCTGCAAAAAGTGTGTAAGCAATAGGAACAAACTGTAAGTGATAGTCATAGCACCACCTACTGGCAAAAGGAAGTCAGCCTTATGTGACACACATTATCCCATTTACATGAATTTGCGTTGTGTTATCTAAACTTGATATATAGAGCAACATAAAGCATATTTAGAGCATGTCGTCTAATGCTGTGTCGGCCATTTTGCGCATTCGCCATTGAAACAGGAAGTTGTTGTAACTTGAATGTTCATTGTCCAATCTGCTCCAAACAGGCTCGTTCCAGATGAGCCAGGTCCGCGCAGAATCGATCGCCGCCGATTGCATGCCGGTTAGAGTTGTGTCCGACTTGATCCCGACTTGCTCTGACGTCATGCACACGTGGGCAACGGTAACCTCAGGAGATCAAGGCGGCCACAGGTTTGAGACGCAGGCAGCGCAGTTCTCAGCTGATCTAACAGATGATTGGTTCGGAATCGACTCAACACGATGACATTTCATATAAACATTATTTTTTTTATATATTTGTCTGATTTGAAGGTTTATTCTGTACAGAACACATGTTGTGTGGCTGATGGTGATGTTTAGA
This sequence comes from Sander vitreus, assembly GCF_031162955.1. Classification (NCBI taxonomy): domain Eukaryota; kingdom Metazoa; phylum Chordata; class Actinopteri; order Perciformes; family Percidae; genus Sander; species Sander vitreus. Next base: position 1,336,600 of record NC_135876.1, on the reverse strand, counting down.
AGTCAGAGAGACTAAATCTGTTCAGATTAGGGATCATCTACAGTCTGTTGTTGATTAACATCAGCAGCAGATCACATGTAGAGCATTTTAACAGCTCCTCTGTCTTAATAAAAACAACTGGAGACTGTGTACAAGCTGATATAATTGGAATCGGACCTAACAGGATGTGAGTGTTTCTATGACTTCCTGTCCAGAATTAAGGCTGTAAACTGTACGACTTGACTGCGGATTTCTGTCACTGCCACCGGCTGCTGCTGCCTACTCCTGTCCACTTTACAGGCGAGGCCATTGAAACAGGAAGTCGTAACTTGAATGTACATTGTGTCCAAATGTCTCATGCTTGATAAGAGTCCCGGCCTGAAGACATCTACATGCTGGCATTGAGTCATAGTCATAGCGCCACTGGCAATGTGTATATAGTAGTAAATCATGTAAAATGATGTGACAAAGTGAATTACTATACGTGACAAACATCCGATTTACGTGAAATTTGCATTGAGTGGTCTACACTGGATGTGGATGTTTAGGGTGTGTTGTTTAACGCCACATAATGGACACAGGAAGTGATCTGAAAATTTGAATCATACCAATACATCATCTTTAGCGCCTCGCACTCTGCGAGGTGTCCAATGGTCGCAGAAATGCATGGCCACGCCGACCGCCGTGGAGCGCCCCTGACGTGCACAGAGGTGCAAGGGCCCGTTCATCGCTGCTTGCAGCTTTAATTAAGTTTGGATTATGTTTTGTTTGCACTGCAGAAAGCATGGTTTGGGATGGACAATAATACTTCCAAATCTGCAACAGTTGTCAACTTCTCTTTAATTTGAGAACCTCAGGCGGTTAGCTAAGCCTCCAGAACATAAGAAAAGTTTAATATTAACGATTGTTCTTTTAAATCCCCAGAACTATTATTACATAACAGGGTCTTTGACCAATGAAGCCCTGCTGTTTATTTTATTCTCAAATCTTTCTGAGGTTATGCAAACCTAAGCACCCTATTATCTTCTCCATAGCATTCTGTGTCCTTGCTTACCCTTCATGCTTACTGTGAAACTTTATCAGTGTTTGGCAAAAAATCTAAATGTCAAACCATTGTACAAATAGAAATATTAGAATTTTACCATTTGTAAGTGTATAATAGTTATCCAGTTACTTTCTGCAAGTTAAATACTGCAAAGAAGTTATTACGAAATCCAGTCAGTAAGCTTTTTGTGCTTGAAAGTAAGACCTGTAGGTCTTTTTTACCCTGTTGATTGAGTCACTGAACAATGGTAAAAGTAAATGTAATAAGAAATATACCGCTGGCTGTCCAGCAGCTACTTTCTCTTATTTATGAATCAGCACAGCCTTTGTGTTGTGCTTGCTCTACAGTACATTCATGATGTTTCTCCTTTAGGATCCTTCGATGCTCATGTTGTGGTTTCTTTGAAAATAAATATTAAAAGTAGCCACAGTGCTGCCATGCGGCACATAGATGCCTGTGTAACCGCAGCTTGAGTCCCATGCCAGTTGCTCCATCTTGTCCCCTACATGGAAATAGGCCTGGGGCACCTCCCATTGGCTTGCAGGAACATCTTGGTAAAGAATTGTCACCCCTCTTTCTCTGGACCAGTGGGACTAGTGCTGTACATTTGGAGATAGATGGCTCAAAAGGTAGCTGCTTGTCAATACCAGGGGATTGATTGAAAATGTTGTGTTTTTGTCAGAAACATTTTAATATATTCCTGTTGCCTGCGCCTTTTTACATGCTGTTGGGAAAGGAATGCTTTCTTTTGGGGTGGAAGCATTGAAGGATTTTGCACACGTTCTGTCACTGGTTACTGGATAGTATAGTGGTTTATATAAATGATGCCTGTGTCACTGAGATGTAAGTCTTAAATCCATATCAAACGTCAGCTGATTTTCATCGAACATTCATGTTTTGCTGAACATCGCGCAATCTTCATATTGCTAAGAGTAGGAGCTTATGCTTTGCAAACTGAGGATTTCCCTGTACACGATGATGCTGCCCTATTAAAGAGACGTTAAAACAAGATTGTGCCTGAGTAAAACCACAGTTTAAATTATTAAGCATGGGAAAATAAATCTGGATTCTCAGATTAGAATACTATCTATGTATGTATATAGAACAGATGCAGTGTTGATTCAAGTTATGGACTGCATTGTATTTAGATTTTTTAATTTTTATTTAATCTTAAATTAAAACTAACAATTGTCCATTTTGTTGCAATTCTGAAAAGACATTTTGATTTCATGATTTTTGTTTTTTTACTAATAACTGAGTTGACTCATACCATCTATTACCATGTCTGCACATTTTTTTCTTCCCGTTTCACTTCCCCTTTAGATATGCCTTTAGTTCCCCATTAAACTTATTCTTCTTCTCTTATTTTTCCTGTCTTATCTTTTGCTGCCTATTGTTGCTGTCACCTCATGTTCCGCTCCCCTTTTTAGCCCTAATCACCAAACACACACTTGTGCACATTCATTAATCTCATTTCTACTCTGCTGTCTTTTCCCCTCCCACCCCCTCCCCTACTGTACATCCCAACCCCTCTACAGAGCCCTCAGATGGGGACCTTCATGGGCGTCTACCTCCCCTGCCTCCAGAATATACTGGGGGTCATCCTGTTTCTGCGTCTTACCTGGATTGTCGGCACTGCCGGCATCTTGGAGTCCCTGGCTATTGTCTGCTTGTGCTGCTCTTGTGTGAGTACTCAACCCTTATGACCTACATGTCTTTTTTTTTTTTACTCTTATCCATCTTAGCTTTGAAAAATGAACAGTACAAACTGAAAAGGATGATTTGTCCTATATCAAGGTTTTAAAGTTATGCCATTAGAGCATTCACGATTATGTATGTGTACTTAATGTACACATCCAGCACTTTAATGCATTAAGAATACATTAGCACACAATAGTGAATATGTGGCCTTGTGCTTGAGTGTTGAGGTGACACTGGGGACAGTGCCACCTCAAGTCTTAATGGCAGACGGGTGCAAATGTTGGATTGACAGCAGTAATGAATGACAGGCAAGTTGACTTAGTGGTCACTGATCCCTGCTATATTTAGTCACTGTGACTCTCCATTTCCCATACATTCCTAGCTCCTAATGGTACCTGGCAGGCAGCTTGCCATGTAATCCCTCCATTTCCAAAGTGTCAGAAACATAGCGACATGCACACCCACACAGTGGCTATATTTGCCAATCCCAGGGCAGACAATGGATTACTTCAGCTTAATCAGGGAAAGTACAAACAAAAACCTCGAGTACTATCTCAGTTGAATGCTTTTTTATTGATAATGGAATGCTCTGATGGTATAACGTCATCAATTTCACTTTGAATATGGCCAAGGCCAGCAAAGCGACCACATTCCAAAATATGCAAAGTTAAGAATTAAACCTGAAATTTAAGTTAATTCCCGTAAACTGAAAGAAGCAATCAAACCCAGAACTCTGTTCATTGTGTGTTTAGTTAATGAAACGAATGAATGAAAAAAAATGTAACCCAGTACACTGCATCTGTAAAGCTATGAATTAAAAAAAATCTGATTTTGTAACTGTACAAACTGTTTGCCAAGAAAGATGGGGACTCCATTTCATATATTACAATCTAGCTAAAGTGCGTTTGGAAGGTTTACCCTCCATTGCATCACATCTGTTACATAATAAGAGCTTAGTCAAACAGATTAATGTTTTCTCTGCTTAGACCACATCTGACTTTGCACTGATGGTTCCACATCAGCTACCTGTTTATAGGTCATATTTTGTGTGCTCTAGACCCAACACTAGAAATGTCTAAAAATAACTCGTGAAAAATCCAGATGCCTTGAATTTAGAGCAGTTAGTATTTACTCTGTGCACTTCAGAACAGTCTCATGATCTCTTATTATTCATCACTCATGATTAAATCATCTTTCCTACTTTTACTGTTGACATGGAAGCCATTGCAAACCGTTTTCTGTTTTATTGCAACTTAAAGAGCTACAAATGGAGCAACACATCAATTTGGTTTTTAAGATGAAAACAAAGAGGCTCAGTGAGTCAGAATGGCTCTGATGAGACCAGGGATGACACTGACATATTGAGAGTACAAACACCCGTTTTCATTACTCCAGTACACAGCACAGCATGCTAAATATTTTCCATCATGTAATGATTAGTCTGTTCTTTGAGCGGTGTATTGCTCAACAACATGTATACAGTTGGTGCTTTGTGTTTTAAAGGTCACTGGCAGCACCTGGTTTTCTAAAATGTATCCACATCAGCATGATATCCACTGCAAAACACAAACACAAGAAACACTTTAAATGAATAGGGGTAGGAACTGTATGATTTTGTTTTTGATTCTTGAGGTCATGATTTAATTCAAAGTTGATCATTGATTCTCGATCAGCGTATTGAGTGTCGCGTAGTTTGGAAACGGGCCAAAATTTATTGTGAACAGAAATTGATATGAGGGCCGGATCAAAATGTACGAAGTGCTGGATTTGGCCCGTGGGGCTTGAGTTTGACACACGTGCCATACTGCAATGTTATAATGTGATAAAAGAACAGATACCAGTGTTGTAGTCAAGACCACCTAAACCGAGACCAAGTCATTACCAGGACCAGAGTGTATCGAGACTGAGTCAAGACCAAGACCAGACCAAAACAACTAAAACATACAGTATATACACAACTAGCTAATATGTAAAGCTAATATTCGCTAAATCACTTTGGGTGAGAGGTGAAGAGATTTCTGAAAAGTTTTGGTACAGAGGCAGATTGATAACTTTAGCTAGCTAGCATCACTTACACTTAGCTTATCCTTCTTTATGCTTCCTTACTTAGTGTAGATAACAAATGTAGGTGGTCCCAGCTGTGTCGGTTAGCGCTACATTGCAGAATTTACACACTGTTGTGTGTTTTCTTTTAGATGTTGTTTTGCAAATAAACTCTTTAAAAAATATATAATAAATAAAATGTTATTACCGACAATTTGGCTGACTGATCTCCCAGACAGCCAGAGTTCTTCTCCTGTCACCTACATTTGCTTTGGGAGTGTGTGTTAATTTCAATCAAGAAATGCGTGAAGTTAGTGGTTGCATTTGACGTAGGAAGTTTTACGTCCAATCACAGTAATGATGTTAACACATACAGTCATGTGAAAAAGATTAGCACACCCATGCTAAAGTTGACTAAAAAGAGGAATAAAAAAAATCATCTTCTGGAAATTGATCTTAATGCCTTAATTAAAAAAAATGAGGAAAAATCCAATATTTAAGGACACCAATTTTCTTTGTGAATGAATAATGTATCGTGAATAAATAAATGTTCTTCCTTAAAATACAGGGGGGCATAAGTCAGTACACCCCTATGTAAAATTCCCATAGAGGCAGCAGAGTTTTATTTTTAAAGGCCAGTTATTTCATGGGTCCAGGATACTATGATCCTGATAAAGTTCCCCTGGCCTTTGGAATTAAAATAGCCCCCCCACATCATCACATACCCCTCACCATACCTAGAGATTGGCATGGCAACTTTATCAGGATGCATAGTATCCTGGATCCATGAAATAATTGGCCTTAAATAAATAATATAAATAAACATTAAAAAAAACCAAACAATAATACAGAAACAAATATTTACATATAACTGTTTAAGCTTTAGTGCGTAACTTTTTGATATTAATGAACGTCCGTTCCGTTCAAGCCGTTGCCAAATGAGTTGCTACAAAGCTAATTCAGACTATCAGCTCCACACAACTCTCTCTGGATTTCTCAGTAGGACTATGTTCAGGAGATTGTGGCGTCCGGTGACTTTCCCACGCAGAAACTTGAGTGAAGATAATGACCTCTTCTGAAGAGTCTGTCATGTTTTTTTAATCCTCCATGTCCTCCTTGGCTACTAGCAACTGTGTGGAGGGGTTCTTTCGTTTGCTGTAACATCTTTGATTTATTTGTGGTCAAGACAAACTAGTGTTTGGCTGCTTCCGGTTTCAGCGAAACCGGGGTCACATTTTCACTTAATTGGCTTAGCTCCAGCTTGTCTGCCACTTTAAACCGGGGGCCCAGCACAAGGTTTATCTTGGTCTTGTCCTTGTCCTTGTCCTTCCTCCTCCTCTTTCCTCCTCTTTCCTTTGTCTTCTATTCTCTCACCTTCACACGTTCTCCTCTCCCTCTTTCTTCTTTTAGCATGTCTTTCTCTCTTTTCTTTTCTTTGTACCTCTTATCTTGTCTTGCTGCCTTTCTCTCTGCTCTGTCATTTTCTCTCATCCAGAGACTAAGCACTATTAGGTAACAGGCTGATGTAAATATCCTGGACTTCACCGAATGATTTCATGGAAAAGCTGCTATCCATTACCAATCTGAACGATTTAGAGCATAAGCCCCTAAGAAGTATTTGAACAGGCTAAAATGCCACATTAAGCCCTCCAAGTATCCAGCCTGGACCCCATCTTTTTGTTACAAAAAGACATTTGTTAGAACGGTCATGTACTCTAGATGGAATGCTCACACTGCCCCTTTATTTCAAACCTGGAGTTATTAAACATATTTGACATCAACAAACTTCAGGTACCTTTTGTGTTTCAAATTTGTAACAATTCACTTTCCGTTTCCTTTCACAATTTCTTTGTAACTAGGTCTCAGATCCATTGTCATCACACCAGAGGCCAGTTTTCAATCAGATACAGAGGTCCACTTTATACTTTATAAAAAAAAAAATATATATATATATTTCTTAAACAACTTCTGTTGATGGTGTAAATTTAGTGTATGAACGCAGTGCGGATATGTGTTACTGTAATATTTTTTCTTTTTCTTCCTTGTTTTTTTATCTGCAGTACCCCTTGTCTGGAATTTGTATTCTTTTCTTTCCTTTAAATATTTCTTTATTTGTACATTTGTGGCACGCATGTACAGCTGTCTTTTATATCAATGTTAGGCGGGTTCCTTTTCCAAGCCCTCAGGGTTTTTTTCTATCCCACCAGTGCATTTTATTATGTTATTGTATATTTCTTCTTTTTTTTTATATGCACAACAAATAAAGAAAGAAGAATGAACTAAACAGTAAATACTGGCTATAAAAAATAACATTTCAAAGGAATATCAGGTGTAAGGTCTTTAGATTTGAGTTTTGTTCTGATGTCGTTTATTCGGGTCTTCTCTTTCACAGACCATGCTGACAGCCATATCCATGAGTGCAATCGCTACTAATGGTGTTGTGCCAGGTAAGTCGCTTTGGTACTCCAAGTCAGATATTCACAAACTTAAACGAGGGATGTCCAGAAAAGAATATAAATGTCTTATCACTTTCCTTTTTTTTATTTTTATTGTAGTCTGTTATGGGGATAAAAGCGAATAAAAGGAATAGGCTGATGTGCTCGAGCTGCAGTTAGAGTGTTGCTATTTGATTGGTTTCTAAATAGAATTATAGATAAGATATTTGTATCCAATAAAATTCACCTTCTCCTTCCACCTTTGTTTTATGGTGATTGATAGCAGATATCGCTGGCTGAGAATTTCAGGCACATGGAAATGTTTTAAGTCCCCGAGCTTGTCCAAAACCTTGACAACAATTTACCTTGTTTCAGGGTTTCTGCAGGGTCTTAAGAAGTCGTCTTACATTTGCTGAAGTATTGTGTTCTATGTCTTAAATCATTAGAAACCGGTCTTAATTTCCCTACGTCCATGCAACGCTACCTCATTATGCTCTTTTTTTTTTTTTTTTTTATTCTGTGGTGTAGTAGTTCTTTCCTTCGCTACTCCAATTATAATCTCGCTGAATTACAACTACAAATGAGACCAACATGCTACTTATATTGCAGCCAATCAGCTTTAGTGTTATTGGTGCGAGTCTCTTTTAGATTGTACCACAGACATAAAACAGATTTTATTCTTCAGCTATGTGGAAGTTCAAGTTTACAGGTACTTGGCTTGAAAAAACTGAATTTAGGGCTTATGTTGATGTTGTGATAAAGGTCTTAAATTTCATTCATAATGGGCTTAAAAAAGTCTTAAACTTGGCTTAGTGAAACTTGCAGAAACCTGAAGCGTTTAGTGTAAATATGGATGTTTTTTAAAATTCACAATTTCTTTCCACAAGTTCCTGAGAAGCTGACTTAAGAGAAGATTGTTTTCGTTTTCTAATAAAACCCTTTCCCACTATGCTCCCTCCTTTCTCTGCTTCCCAGCTGGAGGCTCCTACTACATGATTTCCAGATCTCTGGGCCCAGAGTTTGGTGGAGCTGTAGGTCTCTGTTTCTACCTGGGCACAACCTTCGCTGGCTCCATGTATATTCTTGGTACTATAGAGATTCTGCTGGTGAGTAAACATTGTGAGCCGACTACTTCTATAAAGTGGCTATCCTCTACCGTTTGCTCCAATTCACTGTGTGTCCATCACTTATGAATGTTATTCAGGCTCAGGGGTAAAACTTGCAACGTTCTACGTAGAGATGTTCTGATACTGGTAGAGTTTATGCACCGATCCGATACCACATAATTAAAGGTCCAATATGTAATACTGACAGCTAGTGTTTAAAATAGTTACTGCATTACAAATTCGAAATACTGGAGAGAGTCGTCTCCCCCGCCCCCTCCTGCCCAGACTCGAAGTTCACGTTGGTTGCCAGGCTGAGACCGCAGCATCCAACAATGTTAGACAGCGGAGTAGCTAACGTTAGATGCTGGCTATATTGACAGTCATAAAAGCCCATGCTCACGCGGAGCTCTGTACCCAACTGACAGGCACACTTTTTCGGCTTAGAATTACAGTAGGAACCGCTAAAACAACCCGACAACCTCGTCGTCCTCTCCACACGCCAGGTTAGGAACTACTAAAAATAAAACCTTGCCGTCCTATTCCACCCGACTGAACTCTCTTCCCGATTCACAGCCTCCCTCTCTTGGCTTAAAATAACTCACCATTTTACACGTTGTAAACAGCTGTGGATTGCTTGCGTGGTAACGTTAGCAGTTAGCAGGGTTAGCCAGGACCAGTCGGGATCACTGGCTGTGTCTCAATTGTTTTTGCGATTAACCAACTCGGGTACTCTAGCTATATAATTCATTGTGAAAACACAAATGTTGAAATGACATAAAATGCCCGTCCCTTGTAGCCGTGATAAATTAGCCTCAAGCTAATGCTTACCTGTTCAGGAGGAAATTAGCCAACTCAGCGTCCTCAAGCTGTCTCCGTCTTTCAGATACATCTCCAATATTTACCCGGGGTTTGTTACGTCTCTGGTCATGCAACTGTTAGAAACATGCAGTTCTTTTCTTTAGGTCGTGTAGAATCTATCTCCGTTGATCCCGTTCGTTTGTGTGCTGCATCCATGGCTGTACTACAGCTGTAGCGTGCTGGGTTTACGTTTCTACAGGTATATCTGGCAACCCGGCCTGGCTGTCACACTGTAGATAACAAGACACAGGCCAAAACACAAACAGAAGTACCGTCACGGAACGGAAATTTCAAAAATAAAAAATACTGACATTAGCATTGTTGTCAAAAAAAGATAGTATTTCAGCTTAACATGTTTCCTTATTATCTGATGAGGCATTGGTGTCATTTTTGGATTTATTACAGTACATATATTACATATTGGACCTTTAAGACCCAAAGAAAATCTACTTTACATGAGTTTATTGATGTTGTTTTTCTGTTATAGCTGACTGTCAAACTTGATAATAAAATGAAATTATACGGCGTTCATTGTTTCTGTTTGTTTATGTTTCACAAAGAGTTTAACCTGAGCCAGGCTGACAACAAAGATAGAAATCATATCACATCCATACAGGGTTAGTAGTATACAGCTGTTAAAACATAATAAAATATACGACACACTGGTATCGGATCGGTACTTGGCATTGGTCGATACACAAGTTCAGGGTCGGTATCGAGAAGCAAAAAATGTAATCGGACCATCTCTAGTTATAAGAAGAAAAACCTAAAATAATAAGTGCATATTCTTTTTCTTCTTCTTTTTTTTGGTCTTGTCCTTCCCCTTGCCCTTCCCCATTCAGACCTACATTGTGCCTAAAGCAGCCATCTTTGTGGCAGAGAGAAAGGAGGACGAGGTGGATGCCCTGCTGAATAACATGCGTGTTTACGGCACCTGTTGTCTAGCACTGATGTCCGTGGTCGTCTTCGTAGGGGTGAAATATGTCAACAAGCTGGCACTAGTCTTTCTGGCCTGTGTCATTCTCTCCATCTTCGCCATCTATGCTGGAGTCATCAAGACCATCTTTGAGCCGCCAGACTTTCCGTGAGTCCATACAATAACCTCCAATGTTGTGTTGAACCGTACGATGCAAAAATAGCACCAGATTAGATTTGTCAGCCTGCCGTAGTGGCTAATGAAGACGGCATTTCAATGTGCTACGGTTATGTTTTGTCAGTTTAATAAGCGTGCCATTTTAAAATGTATCACTCTTAAACCGCCTACACATGATAAGCCATTTGCTCTCTGCGCACCGCTAGGTAGGGCGCAGAGCAAAGCGCAGGTATTCGTCATCAAGGGTGGCAAGGAAGCTTCCTGTTGCTAGGTAACGGCAGCTGTTATCTCATTGGCAGCGCTTTCGAAAGGTCAGCAGCAACTGGGTCAAAGTTGAAATAATTTGAACTTTGAGTGCAGCACAAAGTGGCAAATCCGAGCGGTGTGCTGTTTTGCCGCCTATCATGTGTAGGCGGCTTTATGAAGAAAAGAAAAAGTCAGGAGTGCTCAGAAGTTCAAGCAAATCATGAGGGTGCTCTTTGGAAGAGAAAAAAGGTCCAAGGCAGTCTTCTTGAAAAAAAGCATTTATTTAAATGGCTATTTCATATTGAAATCTTAGCAAATAAAAAATAGAACTGGGCAGCAGCCCATGCATAGCGACACAAACAGCCTTCTTCAGAGTTTGTGTATTTCTCTTATCTTCTCTTCCTCCACACAGTGTTTGCATGTTGGGGAATCGCACTCTGCGGAACCACAACTTTGACAGTTGTCTCAAGACGGTGGTTATAGACAACGTGACCGTCACTACCAAGCTGTGGAAGCTGTTCTGTGACGGACCTGAGCTCAACGCCACCTGCAACGACTATTTTGTCCAAAACAATGTGACCGAGGTGCAGGGCATCCCAGGACTGGCCAGCGGAGTCATTTCAGGTTGGAACACAGTGTTTCCTCTGGAGGTTTGACTAGCAGTGGGTAGAGCTGTAACAATTATAAATGTTGCTGTGCAAACAATTGTCTCAAAAATAAATGAGATTAACAATATAATTGTCTCTTTCAGTCAAATTTAAAAATATTTCTTACTTTTTTTGAAACATTAAAGTTTTGAATGAGTTCCAGGATACCAGGAAGATATTTTTGGGCATTTCCACCTTTAAGCATCCGGACAGCTTAGATATGAACGGGGAGAGAGGGGGAAGACATGCAGGAAATTGCCACGGGTCAGATTCGAACCCTGGGCTTTTATGTAAAGGAATAAACCTCTAGATACAGTCAGGTCCATAAATATTGGGACATCGACACAATTCTAATCTTTTTGGCTCTATACACCACCACAATGGAGTTGAAATGAAACAAACAAGATGTGCTTTAACTGCAGACTTTCGGCTTTAATTTGAGGGTATTTACATCCAAATCAGGTGAACGGTGTAGGAATTACAACAGTTTGTATATGTGCCTCCCACTTTTTAAGGGACCAAAAGTAATGGGACAGATTAACAATCATAAATCAAACTTTCACTTTTTAATACTTGGTTGCAAATCCTTTGCATTCAATTCCAGCCTGAAGTCTGGAAGGCATAGACATCACCAGACGCTGGGTTTCATCCCTGGTGATGTTCTGCCAGGCCTCTACTGCAACTGTCTTCAGTTCCTGCTTGTTCTTGGGGCATTTTCCCTTCAGTTTTGTCTTCAGCAAGTGAAATGCATGCTCAATCGGATTCATGTCAGGTGATTGACTTGGCCATTGCATAACATTCCACTTCTTTCCCTTAAAAAACTCTTTGGTTGCTTTCGCAGTATGCTTCGGGTCATTGTCCATCTGCACTGTGAAGCGCCGTCCAATGAGTTCTGAAGCATTTGGCTGAATATGAGCAGATAATATTGCCCGAAACACTTCAGAATTCATCCTGCTGCTTTTGTCAGCAGTCACATCATCAATAAATACAAGAGAACCAGTTCCATTGGCAGCCATACATGCCCACGCCATGACACTACCACCACCATACTTCACTGATGAGGTGGTATGCTTTGGATCATGAGCAGTTCCTTTCCTTCTCCATACTCTTCTCTTCCCATCACTCTGGTACAAGTTGATCTTTGTCTCATCTGTCCATAGGATGTTGTTCCAGAAATGTGAAGGCTTTTTTAGATGTTGTTTGGCAAACTCTAATCTGGCATTCCTGTTTTTGAGGCTCACCAATGGTTTACATCTTGTAGTGAACCCTCTGTATTCACTCTGGTGAAGTCTTCTCTTGATTGTTGACTTTGACACACATACACCTACCTCCTGGAGAGTGTTCTTGATCTGGCCAACTGTTGTGAAGGGTGTTTTCTTCACCAGGGAAAGTATTCTTCAGTCATCCACCACAGTTGTTTTCCGTGGTCTTCCGGGTCTTTTGGTGTTGCTGAGCTCACCGGTGCATTCTTTCTTTTTAAGAATGTTCCAAACAGTTGATTTGGCCACACCTAATGTTTTTGCTATCTCTCTGATGGGTTTGTTTAGATTTTTCAGCCTAATGATGGTTCTAACTCTAACTTGCTTCACTGATAGTGACAGCTCTTTGGATCTCATATTGAGAGTTGACAGCAACAGATTCCAAATGCAAATAGCACACTTGAAATGAACTCTGGACCTTTTATCTGCTCCTTGTAAATGGGATAATGAGGGAATAACACACACCTGGCCATGGAACAGCTGAGCAGCCAATTGTCCCATTACTTTTTCCCATTACCCCTTAGAAAGTGGGAGGCACATATACAAACTGTTGTAATTCCTACAATCCTGATTTGGATGTAAATACCCTCAAATTAAAGCTGAAAGTCTGCAGTTAAAGCACATCTTGTTCGTTTCATTTCAACTCCATTGTGGTGGTGTATAGGGCCAAAAAGATTAGAATTGTGTCGATGTCCCAATATTTATGGACCTGACTGTATGTGCGCTCTACCAGCTGAGCTACCATGGTGCCCCAGAGTACATATTTTGGTTATATCACTGTCATGTGACCCAGATAAAGTAAAAACACAAATACACAGCCTATGAAGTAAACTATGCCACTTTATTATCATAAAACATCCAACTGTACCCCCCCGTTGTCATTTCTGTTGCTATGAACATAGTCAGACTAATAATCACTTATATAATTACAGTTTGGCATTTGCCTTAAGACCTTAGCTAATGTTATCAATTAATTGCAGTTAAACAAAGAAACCGCTAAAAGATGTTTTAATTGTTACAGGCCTAGCAGTGATCCATTTCCTCTACAATACTTTGAACTTTTTCCAATGCATCACACACAATTCACTTGTATATATTTGTCAAAATTATCCAGAATTTGTTTTTCACCTATCATACTGACAGTCAAATTGAACTTTTGAAATTATTACAAAAGAGATAAATGGAGAGGCTCAGACAATGTTTGTTAAATACTAACATGTCAGTAGGAATGTACCTGTCATGGACTGCAATGGTTTATTAAGTACAGTGCAAACTCTAAACATTCTTTACGTTATGTAACTGTTGGCCATGACGAACTAGGTTTACTCTAAACCTTCAGTACAAATGCATTCCTGTCATATTTCTTGTGAAGAATCTGCCGCAAGCGTGTGCAGGTGCTGGCTGATTTCATATGTGATTGCTGTGCTCTCTCTCTCTCCCATCTCCATTTGCTTTCATTTTACTATATTAATTATAGTTTTGTTCCTCAACAGTCCCTCTCAAATATATCCTTGGCCATACTGTATCCTGATCCTCTTTCTCTGAAATATTATTCCCCCCTCTTCTGATTTAAAATAGTTTTACTTTTTGACTCTTTAGAAGTCTGGACTAGTGGAATCATAAGCTGTAATCAGTTTGCCTCCCTCGCCTCCTTTAACTACCAGTGCTCTCTTAGCACCAACTGTTGGATCACTTCTGACCTGGCACTTCACTGCCAGTCAAGTGTACTTTATTGACTCAGGTCTACAAAACTGAATGAACCTCTTGAAAACATGTTTGAGTCACTGGCTGTTCCGCAGCTACTAATTACTCTGTTCCTGTCTCTATTGTAGAAAATTTGTGGTCAGAGTATGGCCCTCTGGGTATGTTGGTAGAAAACAAGAAGTTGCTATCTCTTGGGGAAGGTGACTCTGCCCAGGACATCTACATGCCCTATGTGGTCAATGACATCACCACCTTCTTCACACTGCTAGTCGGCATCTACTTCCCGTCGGTCACTGGTGAGACTATGACACACACACACACACACACACACACACACACACACACACACACACACACACACAGTATGGTAGAAAACCACAGAATAGAGTTGTGTTTTGTTAAGATTCCATGTTTGATTTGATCTTCTGTTGTGACCCTCCCCCCCACCCCACCACCACATCCTTCCAGGTATCATGGCTGGTTCAAACCGGTCAGGTGACTTGCGGGATGCCCAGAAGTCTATCCCCATTGGGACCATCCTGGCTATTGCTACCACCTCCTTCATCTGTATCCTTAACCCCTCATGTTGTCCTCGGGTTTTCAGATTTCAGAAATATGAAACAGAAATATGGGTTTCTTTTTAACCAAATTACCCCAAAAAATAGCATGGATAGTTCCCTACAACGTCCCCTTCGCAAGTACAATTAATGATCACTATTTTCATTGAATTTTGAGTGTTTTATTCAGTTTCATAGTATGTTTAATGTTTAAAGCAAAAAAATTGAAATGGTTTCAAAACAGTATCCTGAAACTAAACTTTGACATACACAAGTCTCTGATTATCCATCAACATACGCTCTAATATTAGTCAAAATAATTCATAATTTCTGCTTTTTTAACTCAAAAATTAGGTATCATTTCATTTAAATGAGGTTTATTGACCATGAATTCCCCAAAAAAATAAGTGTAAAACTAGTGGTAGTAGCTTGGTGTTAATGGCTTATATACTGGTGGTAGTGGAAAAAAAGTGTCCAAAAAAAAGGAACAAAAACGTCACAAAAAATGTCTGAATCACTGAAAAAAGCGTTAAAAAAAAAGTGTTAATTTTTCTATTTTGACCTGTGAGGACATGATGGGCGGGAAGCCAACACAAGGGTAAAACCTTGTTGTGACACTGATAATGTGTGATCTTGTCACATGGCTAGAACTGTAGGTTTAAAAATGTTGTTCTAGCTTAATCAGCTGGGCCTTCAGGTGCCTAGTACAGGGGTCTTCAATGTTTTTAAGCCAAGGACCCCTTAACTAAGAGAGAGACGGAGCAGGGACCCCCTACTACATATATTGTATAAAATTAAGTTGCGTATTAAACTGGGCCTACAATAACGTGTAGGACGGCCTAAAGTCTTTATACGTACCTTTTTATGGTGCATAGAATACTAAGCTATGAAAATATTAATTGTTGGCATGATTTTATAAATAATATTTTTATGTTAAACATACATGTGGCACAGTGAATCCTTAGGATGAACCGGATCTGTGGATGGCTACCTTAGTGACTACCTTACCTATGGGCCAGTAAGACTATCATCACGTTAAGACATGTTAAGACCTTTTAAATTTAGAAAAGACTTTAAAAAAATAATAATTTAGTGGCCCCCCTGCAGTAACTCTGAGGACCATCTAGGGGTCCCGGACCCCCTGTTGAATATCTCTGGCCTAGTATATAGCTTCTAAATCACAACTAATGTTGCCAAATATGGATGGAAGATTATCTTTCAGTTGCCACAGTTGCTAAGTGTATAGGTTGTTGGCAGGAATGGAACAATAATCCAAGCCAACAGAGCAGGTAGCACCAGTTAGATTGTGGGTAGTGTGAGCACTGCGTCTAAAGCTTTACAGCAACATGGAAAGGAGAAGACTTTGTCCAAGGATTCACTTTACCCTCCTGAACAGTGCTTTCCAGACGTCACCTGTGTGATTCTATTCGGTGGCTGCATTGAGGGAGTTCTGCTACGAGACAAGTAAGATTTCAACACCGAGCACATACTGTAAAATACTGTACACATGGACATGTTTTTAGGAAAAGACGTTTTTATAAAAAGGTATTGAAGGAAAAACAGTACACATTTTGTATTATTAAGGGTTTTGGATAACACTTTACTTGAAGGTATCTACATAAGAGTGACATGACCCTGTCATAAACATATGTCACTGTCAAGACAGTCATGACAAAAACCGAATTACACTTACTAAAAGAAGCGTTATGTCATAAACGTTTATGACTTGTTTATAAGGTTGCATTGTTCAAAATCAGTTTTGTCGTGCCGCAAATCTTTAAAGATTTTTATTACATCTTTTTTAAGTTAGTAAATAAATCCAACCACCCAATGACAGATTTAAGTTTCACTTTCCATGATTCGTGTTGCCCCCATTGCCCCCCTCCCCCCACCACACACACACACACACACACACACACACACACACACACATATGATTCGATATAGATACAGATATTTTGCGTTCGTGTGATGTGAATAGACCACTGTACCCTTCCAAACACATTTTCACAGAGACATGAAAAGTAGATCATTTTTTGTAATTTAATGAAAACAAATTTTGAAAAAGAGCCCTTGTTGTCCATAAACTCATCAATGAGCCACACTGTTGCACTGGGTGACATGTTCCTGACACACACACACACTTTGGTTTATTTGAACTTAATCCCACATACACCGTCCTGCTGCTCACAATTTCAACAAAAAAACTGCGGCTGAAAATAGTGCCGATATGATTCAGCCTCTTATAAAAATTAAAGTGTATTTTTATGAACCCGTTTTCTAAGATTTAGGTCAATAGGAGCGAAGAGGCTCAGGGCTGAGAACCCCAGATAGCCTGGATAGATCGTATTGTATTGAGAGATGTACTGAAGCATGGTTGGTTCTGGTCTTTTGTTGACAATAACAAAAATAAAGAATAACACCAGCTTCACCCGTTGAAGACAGAAAATATGCACACTTTTTAGTTGGTACACAGGTGATGTAAAACATGCTTACATGGATGCACACGCAATACTACACTGTTGGTTTGGCTCTTTTCATAAGATTTGTTGACAACAACAAAAAAGAAGAATATCTCTACAACTCTTAAGTTAATTAAAATGAACTATTTGAAATTCTGTTAACATAGCTACATGATGCCCGTGTATATTGCCATGTGCATGAAACCGACTGTCTTTCTGTCTGACTGTCTGCCTGTCTTCTATCTATGCGATATTATTAAAAAAATATATATAAATATAAATATATAAAATAATTTATATGATTGTTTTTGCATTGCAGATTTGGTGACGCAGTGAAAGGGAACCTTGTTATAGGCACACTATCATGGCCCTCACCCTGGGTTATTGTGATTGGCTCGTTCTTCTCCTGCTGTGGGGCAGGGCTACAGAGTTTGACAGGCGCCCCGCGCCTGCTGCAGGCCATCGCACGAGATGGCATCGTGCCTTTCCTGCAGGTTAGACACACACACACACACGTCAAAGCTGTCTTCATCCTCATCTGCTTAGCTTCTAACTTCCATATTTGACTCTGTGTGTTAGGTATTTGGTCATGGGAAAGCTAATGGAGAACCTACCTGGGCTCTGCTGTTGACTGCTGGGATCTGTGAGATCGGTATCCTCATCGCCTCCCTGGACGCCGTGGCTCCCATTCTCTCCATGTCAGTATCTGTTTGCGTAGTAATATAACGCGCTCTCTTTCCATAAAATCGGATCACCAGATAAAGTCTATGATCCCTCAAGTATTTGACTCCTTAAAGCCACTTAAGGTCAGTCATAAAGTGGAGATTTAGATGACAAGTGAGTAGTATTTTTCTTTCTTCCACAGGTTTTTTCTCATGTGCTACTTGTTTGTGAACCTGGCCTGTGCAGTTCAGACCCTGCTACGGACGCCGAACTGGAGACCACGCTTTAAATACTACCACTGGTGGGTGATGAATTATTTAGTCTTTATATACTGTATATATATATATATATATTTTATTTTTTTTATTATTATTATTTTTTTTTTTTTATACTTTATTAGTTACATTTTCTCATAACAGTCACACAATTACCTAGACAAATCAGCAATCAAAAAAAGAGAGCAGAAACATACGGAAAAAAGAGAAGAAAAGAAAAAGAAAAAAAGCAACACACAGCTGGAGGGCTGCCAGAGTATCAGTGCAAGATCAAAATTTGCTCAGATTAAGGTAGTAGTGTAGCAGCAAACACAGTGAAAGAAGGGGCTATTGAAAGTCTCTAAATGTTCATCTGAGGGTCTTAAAACACTACAGTTTTACTAACTTGTCAGGCTTATTTAACCTGTCAGGGACCTACTGTCGAGATGACTGCGGCTTCCTTATGAAGATTGTAAGACACATGCCAATAATCACACATAAACACAACCACTGACCCACATGTTCAGTGTGGTTTGTGTGATGATAGCCTTTACTGAGATCAGTTCCACGACAAAGGTTGAGCACAATACAGAACAGCACTAGCTGTCCAATCTGAACTGGTTTCTTCATTAGGACATTCCCATGAATATGCAAAAAAACTGCAACAGTTCTGTAAATGGCTGGGTATATAGTTAATAGACTGGAATTGTAAAGTGTGTTTTCTCCCACAGGGCTCTGTCCTTCCTGGGAATGAGCTTGTGTCTTGCTCTCATGTTCATCTGTTCCTGGTATTATGCTATTGTGGCCATGGCGATCGCTACCTGCATCTACAAATACATTGAATACAGAGGGTAAGATTTACTTTGTTTGCAATCTTTTCTTTCTAGTCAGTTCAGTAGTCTTGCATTGCCAGACCTTCCTCCACAGCCCAGCGGAAGAAGGTCTGACTAGTCCACACAACATTCCAGGATGGGAGAAAAACGTGCTCTGGTTTATTGGCATTTCTGTAAACCAATCACAATCGTCTTGGGCGGGGCTAAGCACAATGACGGTGCCACTGCAAAATAGCCTCGGGAAGGAACTTGTTTTGGGGGAACATGTGGACGTTCTAAGGTTGTTTTAGTCGTGCAACAGAAAACTCAGATTGGACAGATAGTCTAGCTAGCTGTCTGGATTTACCCTGCAGAGATCTGAGGAGCAGTTAACCATAGTCCTCACAAATCCACCAGAGGTTAGAACGCCAACACAGAGACAGAGGAAGGGGACGGACATCCGGCCAAAAATGAGGAACATCTGGCGGATCTTCCGGCGGCACCTGAGCAATCCTATAAATGAAACGTTGTTGATATAGACTAGGCGTACAGTAAATCCTTTACAAGGAAAGTTCATATATGACAGAAGTTAGACTGCGAGACTGTGCTTACAGAAAATGAACGGAATCAAAGTGGAATAAAGTGTAAAATGTACCAAACTGATACATCAATTAAAGAATATAAAATGCTTTAAGGTACGTGTATGTGATCAGACTTCTTGACAGTTATGACTACTGGGTAAATTCCCTTCATAAGTGAGCATACATTTTAGGATCCTTCACCTGATTCTAAAATGAGCTATGTGTTGTACAGTTTTTCTCAGCCAGAGGACAGTGTGTTCCTTCAGAATAAGATGTTGAAATCTGAAAATGTAGCAGTGAGATTAAGGCCTGCTAAGCTAAACAAGAAAGGTACTTGTAGGAAGATGCTTTTTGTACTGATATATGTTTAAACACAAAATGTTCTCACAGATCTAAAGGAACTAGACTTGATCAGCAAAACACACATTTAAACCACACCCAACAGGTGTGAAAACATTGTTAGACTTTGTAAGAAATCCCACACTGGCTTTAGTTTCATACTGTGTGTTCTCATCTTTTTTGCTTCTTGGTAATGTTGATAATTCATGGTCAATCATTTGTTGGCTTTAGGGCAGAGAAGGAGTGGGGAGATGGCATCCGGGGCCTGTCTCTCAATGCTGCACGTTATGCCCTCATTCGCCTTGAGGAGGCTCCACCACACACTAAGAACTGGAGGTACTGTCTGTCTGTCTGTCTCTCTCTCTGTGTGTGTGTGGTGTGGTGTGGTGTGATGTGGTGTGGTGTGTGTGTGTGTGTGTGTGTTTGTGTGTTAGGGCCACACAATATATCGTTTTTTTATCGTCATAGCAATATCAACTGGAGCAATATGCTGTACGTATCGCGAAAGGCTGCAACATATCGCAACACTCAGAGATTCTTTTGTGTTAGTTGACAGAAAATATCAGTAGAAATCTGCCCTTCAAAATGTAACTGTCAATCTTTTTTAGTGCAATGTTCAATTTGTTCAAAAGAAATTATTTTAAATTCAACAAGCAATTTTTTTTTTAAAAAGCAGAAGTGAACTGAGTACAATTGTACTGTTTAATTATCTCAAGTAATATTGTTATTGCGATATTCAACAGCGTCGCATATTTCCTTAATATCATGCTGTGTGTGTGTGTGTGTGTGTGTGCTTCATATGGATGTGATCCCAGTTGACATAGTGCCACCTGTCACTGTTGCGGTGGACAAAAGAGAGACAGGAATAGACCCGGAGGGTGACTTTGATTAATCTCTTGGTCCTCTACCTAATCTGACAGAAGAGGTTGATGAGCCTTTATACTGTACAGAGGCCCGCACCGGCTGACCTTGTAGACTGCCTGTCCAAAAACCAAACTGTAATTTACTCTCTTGGCAGGTTCAGTGTGGATACTGGATGTTGTACAGATGGTTCTCATTGAAGTCAACTGTTTTCTGCCCCTCTTCTGTTAGTCTTGTGCCAAACACGTTTGTATGTATTGGAGCATTGTAAGATTCAACAGCGGTGGAGAAGAATTCAGATCCTTTACTTAAGTAAAAGTACTAATACCACACTGTAAAAATATGCTGTTAGAATTAAAAGTCCTGCATTGAAAATGTTACTTAAGTAAAAGTGTGTGAGTATCATCAGGAAAAAAAAGTATTAAAAGTACTCAATGCAGAAACATCCTCCCATTTTAGAAAGTGTCAAGGATCCAAACAGTTGTGTGTTGGACTTGTAGGCCGTTATATTGTTTGGTAGTTTAATTTATAATAAAACATCAGATTTTATAAACCACTGTACACTGTTGTTTTGTGTGCAAAAATCTGAATGTGTAAAGTAACTAGTAAGTAAAGCTGTCAGTAGTGGAGTAAAAAGTACAATATTTCTCTCTGAAATGTAGTGGAGTAGAAGTAGTGGCATTAAAAGAAAATACTCAAGTAAAGTACAAGTACTGCAACATTTGTACTTAAGTACAGTACTTGAGTAAATGTACTTAGTTACATTCCACCGCTGCTCTTCAACTCCAATTAAGGTCTCCCTGCATAGCTGGGTGAGAACCATGACTACTGTAATAATGTTGCCACACCTTCTCTTTACAGTGGTGTTACTTTACAAGGTAGTTGTATTAAATTATGACAGGCATTGAAAATGTGTGACGATAAAGTAATCAAAATTTGTTTTGATTTGTACACATAAAAGAATGTGTTTTTGTTTATGAACCTTCTGAGATGTAAGGATCGAGCAATCTCTCCTGTCCCTCACCACCTGCCCCCCCTCCTTTTTCTCTTCTTGTATCCAGGCCTCAGTTGCTGGTGCTCCTGAATGTTGACTCAGATCAAGGAGTCAAACACCCCCGCCTGCTGTCCCTCACCACTCAGCTGAAGGCGGGGAAAGGTCTCACGATAGCGGGGAATGTTTTAGAGGGAACCTATCTCACCAGAGATGCCGAGGCCAAGAAGGCTGAGCAGGTATATTGGAAAAGCATACACCAGCATGCAGCGTATGCATGCAGTGTATTTTAGTGCACAAGCACACATGCAAAATGCAAATGCAGGTACAAGGATATTGTCATACTTGTTGATGTTGCCTTTGCCCACAACTCTGCACACATACAACTCTGTTCTACCAAAAGTGTGATTTCAGGTTTCACAGTTGCTGATAAAACACCAATTGTGTTTTATGCTACTTCATTTATTATCTGTCCATCCATTGCTAAGCATTACAGTCAAATGAACAGAATGGTATATTTCTTTTTCGGTTTCAAATGAGCCGCACAAGCAAATCTGTTGTGTCAGTCAGGATTTACAGAATTAGGAAGCATTTTACTCCCGAAATGCAGATGAACTCTGCCATCTACTGGCCAAATATAGTAGTTCATGTGATGTTGATTCTTTTTTGCAACCTGATTTGACTGTGTCCTCAGAGGCATTTTTAATCAGTGGATTACTCTTTCTGCAAAAGCAATCATGTGCAGAAGCTGGTTTCCACATTATACAAACAGCTGTATTCATGGGCATTGTTGAGACCCACCATTATGAATTGTCCTGGAAGGATACTAATGAGAGTGCTGCAGGTTAATTTGGAGTTAGTGGTCATAATTAGACAGTGTTTTTCTCAATAGTCAGTGCTGTATCAATAATGTATGCTGTAGCTGCTGAACTCCAACAGTAAATCTTAGCACAACAGAAGCAAAGTGCAATAAATACACCAGAACTTTTTGTACTTTAACTATTACAGTCACTTATTACGATGTCGTATTGTTTATACAGTCATATGTGTCCTTCCTTTATGTCCTAAGATGCTTTGTTGATCTTAGGTTTTTATGTTGATTTAAGAATGTTTTTGTTGTGAAGCAACATATTGTATCACTATGACCAAGATAGATTTCCCCTCAGGGACAATAAAGTTTATTCTATCCATCTATCAATTTCTATGTCCTTCATACTTCATGTTTGCTTGTCATTTTGTCTTTCTCTGTCCAGAACATCAAGTCTGCCATGTCAGCAGAGCGAACAAAGGGTTTCTGCCATGTCGTAGTGTCTTCGAACCTCAGAGATGGTGTCTCCCACCTCATCCAGTCTGCGGGGCTGGGAGGCATGAAGCACAACACAGTCCTAATGGCCTGGCCTGGGAACTGGAGGCAGTCCAATGACCAGCAGTCATGGAAGAATTTCATAGGTACAGAGCGGTAGACAGTTCAAAATAAATTGAAGTATATAATTACAGAAAATGACATCTGAATTGATAAAAAAAAAATGCATAGAAAGTAATGATAATACAGCTTACGTTGCATATTTTCACAGCTGTTTATGCAATCTTTCTATTGAGATGGCAATAACATCATGTCTCATAGACAACACATACTGATTGATTAGTCTCGCTTTGCCAGCCCTTCCTCCACAGCGCTGCGGAGGAAGCTCTGACTAGTCCACACAGCATTATGGGATAGGAGAAAAATGTGATCTGGTTTATTGGCATTTCTTTAAACCAATCACAATCGTCTTGCGCGGAGCAAAGGTGCCTCTGCAAAATAGCCTCAGGAAGGAACTTGTTTTGGTGGAACATGTGTACATTCAAAAGTAGTTTTAGTCGTGCAACAGAAAACTCAGATTGGACAGATAGTCTAGCTAGCTGTCTGGATTTACCCTGCAGAGATCTGAGGAGCAGTTAACCATAGTCCTCACAAATCCACCAGAGGTTAGAACGCCAACACAAAGAAAGAGGACGGGGACGGACATCCGGCCTAAAATGAGGGACATCTGGCGTAACCTCCGGTGGCACCTGAGCAATCCCGTAAATAAACTGTCGCCGATATAGACTACTCTAATAGACACACTCAATAATATTTAAAATAGAGAAAACATTCACACAAAAAAAAGAATAATAATAATATATTACATGTCCAGGGCATGAAGTTAACTTTTTTGACCACCAGTCACTGTGGCAGGTGGATTTTTAAATCACCTGACTTTTTACCAGCCAGTTTTTTTTTTTTTTGCCTCATAAAAGGTGAAAAACAGGAATTGCTGTGTCTCTATGATCCTGTCCTGTCCTATTGATGGTAGCCTACTCATGGACATTGCGCGTCATCACGTGCTGTAATGGGGGGAGGGGGCTTGATAATCCTGCATAGGTGGAGATGAGATGACTGACAAAATCAGGAGTAGCCTACGCCACCACAACAACAAAAAAAACACTGGTGAATGCACCATAACACATGAGTTGTTGCAAAAAAGTTGCAATTTTTTTTTGTATAGTTCTTAAAAATAAATAAAAAGGAAACTTGTTTTTTTACTCTGGGCTGAGATTTTCTAGGAACCTTACCAAAAAGGCTCAGGATGCTGCAAATGTTGGTATAATATGAAAATGGCTGGTGGATTTAAGACACAAAATAATAATTTATTGAATTAATCAAATATGAACATATCTATCACTGTCAGTGGCTTGTTGATCTTTACATTGTTAGTTAATTTCCTAACCTGGGCTGGGACACATTCATACGGTTTGATAAAGTACTTATTGGACTTTAACTTATCATTGCACTTACAATAACGAGCGAATTTGACCCGTTCTCACTCCCGCTTGGTCAGTGGCTGCACGTGGGACTGCTGGGATTGTGTGAGTAATGAAAATGCGATAGGGGGCCCTGGCTGTCAATCAATGTCTTCCAGTGATGCAGGCCCCTGATTGGACCAGGCCTGTAAGCAACCGCGTACCCTGCTTACTGATAGTTACGCGTCTGAATCACTCAATTCTCATTGGCTACCTGCCAATTGCAAAATTCACCTGCATTTGGCGGGTGTTAATTCCATGCCCTGTACATGTCATTTAGTTGACACTTTTATCCACAGCGACTTATAATTGCTACATATGTCAGAGGTCACACGCCTCTGGAGCAACTAGGGGTTAACACGTTGATGGATCGCAATGGGAATTGAACCCAGATCTCCTATACCAAAGGCATGTGTCGTATCCATTGCGCCATCACCAATATATACAATTCTCTAATTTAGCCTTATATTGTGGCAGGAGAAGACATTTTACGCTGCTAGCCATGTCGTGCTTTTATCTTCCCCTAATAAAAAAGGAGGTGTAGGTAGGGAAGCCTGGTATGTGTTTTTAAAATTTCTTTTTTAAGATTTTTTATGGGCATTTATTTATATAGGACAGCTGAAGACATGAAAGGGGGGGGAATGACATGCAGCAAAGGGCCGCAGGTCGGAGTCGAACCCGCGGCCGCTGCGTCAAGGAGTAAACCTCTATATATGGGCACGCACTCTACCACCTGAGCTATCTGGGTGCCCTGAAATATTTGGTTCGTAAGTCTTCATATTTGGGACAAATACATAAGAAATGCTATTCTGTTCCGATGTCCTGGTGGCAGTGTGTAGTGTACTGACACGTTCCTCTCTTGGTCTCCACAATTTTAAAATGGCAACCTCTTTCAATTTTCAATTCTCTCTCTCTCTCTCTCTCTCTCTCTCTCTCTCTCTCTCTCTCTCTCTGTCTGTCTGTCTGTCTCTCCCCTTCTATTCATCCAGAGACGGTGCGGGAGACCACAGCAACCCATCATGCCTTGCTTGTGGCCAAGAATGTGGACAGTTTCCCCACCAACCAAGAGCGCTTAGTGGAGGGCACCATCGACGTGTGGTGGGTGGTTCACGATGGAGGCATGCTGATGCTGCTGCCCTTCCTGCTGCGACAGCACAAGGTTGGTGTGTCTTAGGTTGTGTTTATCTCTGAGATTTAACCCTTACAAATACTTTTTACATCTTTTTCATTCCTATTTTCATGTCCATGCCCAGAATTCCTCTTTCATACTCACCTATCTGTCTATCCTAGAATTCTCCATCTACAACTGACTGACTGACGATCTTGTTTTCTGTCTTTCCGTCCTTTAGGTGTGGAGGAAATGTAAGATGCGTATCTTCACCGTGGCCCAGATGGATGACAACAGCATCCAAATGAAGAAAGATCTCCAGGTGTTCCTTTACCACCTGCGACTGGATGCAGAAGTGGAAGTGGTGGAGATGGTGAGACTTTGTTTGATAAAATTAGTTCTGCACTAGGTCCTGTAATGGTAATAATGCATCCCTACATTGGAATCAGGCTCATAGTCCTCTAATACGGTGGCTTCATATGTTGAGGATGTAGGTTTTTTTAAATTCATAACACAATACGTTTGCCAATACGCTACTCTGACTTGCTACAGAAGTGTAGCGTGAACTGTAGTCTGTGTAGTAAGGTCTGGCTACACCACTGGCTACACCACACATACATTCTGGGATAGGAGAAAAAAAAACTCTCTGGGTTGTTTACATTTCTTTACACTAATCACAATCGTCTTGGGCAGTGCTAAGCTACAGACGCAGCGACAGTGGCTCTGCTAAATAGTCTCGGGAAGGAACTTGTTTTGGTGGAACATTTGCACGCAAAATTGCCACATACAATATTAAATGAAGTTGACTGTTGACACAATACAGTACAGTGAGCTGGGGGGAATTGATACAGCATAGTATCGTGATATTTTCCGTGGCAATACTGTATCGATACACAGGTGCCAAGTATCAATCTATTATTATATATGTGTTGGTCAGTTTGTCTGCTTGACAATCCCATTTTGCAGCAATAAAATTGAAGTTAGATGAACAAAACACTTCAATTTTTTAGATAAAACAGATGTTTACAAAGTTTCCTTTTGGGGACTACATTTGAAATTGGTAATTGGTAATACATTGCAATATATCGCAGAACATTTCAATATGTTAAAATCGTAATAATATCGTATCGTGACATAGGTATCGGGATGATATCGTATCGTGAGGCCTCTGGTGATTCCCACCCCTACCGTGAGCTATTTAAATTAGCTGATACATAGTTAAACCTCATTTGCTCTCACCAGTGTACTTTGTCCACAGCAATCCCACAAAAACGTCCCAGTTAGAGAGGAAATGCCCTAAACATATTCTTTGTAAATCTTTACAATCATTCACTGAAAGAACCAAGCTGGCCTGCCTTGTTGCACAATCGACATTTTCTTCAAAACTTGCCATTTTCAGCGTGAAGCTTGCTAGCTCGAAGTTTGTTGTTGTTTCCCGAAGTGAAGGGATTTTGAGAGTGGTAACACACAGAGAGCGGAAGGAGAGGGACAGGGCCTGACAGGGCCTACCATCCGGTGCATGGCTCACACGCCCAATTTTAGTCAATTATCCTGGAAATGTACTTCCGTCGATCCAGACTACATGAGCTCTAGCATGAAGTAGGTCATTTATCACCTTTCAGTATGAGAGCACCTGAGTGTGTCACATAGCGCTGAACACTGCCAGAACAAGTTAAACCTCACCTATTTTGTATTCTTAAAGGGCCGGGAAGTTCCATCCATGATTGTTGTATAAATGAACAATATTTCTTTTACAGTTATTATTTATGTTGTCATCTCTTTGTTTGCAAGAAATCTATGATTTGGATACAATCTGGAAGTACTGTAAGACAACCCTGTACCAAGGATCAGTAAATAGATGTTATTAATTCTAGGGGCAATACCTAGGACTTTATTCTTTAGTTTGGATACCAAACAGTAAGAGAAACCTGAAAGAGAAACAACAGTAACAAACTGCTGTGAGGAGTTGGTGTTGACATTGGAGAACTGTTCAGCATCAGCAGAGGTGTTGCTCCAAATTGTATTGACAACTTTCTGTCCTCTCCTGTGCAGCATGATAACGACATCTCAGCCTTCACCTATGAGAAGACACTGGTGATGGAGCAGAGGTCTCAGATGCTGAAACAGATGCAACTTTCCAGGACTGAGAGGGAGAGGGAGGTAATGTTGCTCTACCTGAACACAACCCGGCACTCACAGTCACTTTGTCTCCGTAGTTTCATTCTAATTCAACACAAGTGAATGCAGGATTTATATCGTGTGTCTTAGATACTAATACGATTAGCTCATAAACATCTTCAAGAAGATGGCATTGATTGTTACTGAATGCTGTTTGCAATTTGCTCTCTGTTAAGCTTGATTTATGGTTCTGCGGGTTCGCTCTACGCAGAGTTTACACCGTAACCTACGTAAGTGGCCTGAGGTTTATACCTATACCTACCTACCTATATAGTCTGCGTCGTTCTAGCGTATCTCTTTAAGGGAATAGCAGAGCCAGCATGTGTGTACGCGTGGGGAATGTGAGGTAGAGCGAGTGAGAGAGTGACAGGGATTAGCTTCGAAACGCGTACCAACTTTGGAGGCATAGTCGGTACCACGGTCGGAAATTTGTAGCAGGAAAAGTCAACCCTCTCCTTGATTTCATGTTGTTTACGGAGAAGGACAACCCGCATATGAGTAAAAGGAAATGCAACGCTACCAAGCCACGGCCGAGCGGTTCCAATCACAGTTGTTGCGTTCTGCGTCCCCCGCGACGTGTAGTTACATCTTTTGAGAGGTGCACGTCAGGCTACGCCGGAGGGTCCGTGTCTACGCGTACCTACGACGTAGGTTTAACGCAGGACCATAAATTGGGCTTTAGTGTGTTAGTGTTAACAGCATAAACATCTACTATAAGTAGCTTTAATATCACACAGGTCCGATTATACAGTCTGTAAAGCGAGCTCTTTCTTTCCATAAATAACAACACAGATAAATCCAAACAGTATTTTAGTAAATCTGGCCTACCGCTACGTTACATGACAATTGGCTCCTCTCCTTGTTCATCTGCCATCGCCTGTCTGGGCCACGCCACACCGCTCAGATTCAGAGTATCACTGACGAATCGCGTAGCTCAATCCGGAGGAAGAACCAGGGCGCTGCCCAGAGCACGAACCTCAGCACGCAGTCCTCAACGGTGGAGGACACTCACGAGGACGAGGTAGCCAACGTTGTCAACCCCACTGTCCCTCCCTGTTAGACACCCAAAGCTGTCTTCACAAAGCTGGATCTCTGGCTACAGTTTTTGCTTGGCCTTTGACAGTTTTAATGACTTTTATCATCATCATGGTTTAAAATCTGGACTAAGAATATAAACTTGTACGCCCTTATTTAGCACATGTCAAAAATAGATGTGCAAGTGGTCAGTCATACATAAAGTAGATCACACACTCTAGTGTGTGCATCAGACTGTGATGTATACATTATAATTAACCCACAGAGGGTAAAGGAAGGATGGAGGAGTAGGAGTCCTGCTATGGTTAAAAATTAGTTTGTATTTCATTTTACACTGTATGACATTTTTACTCAATTTGATTTCGTCCTCCAAACTGTTCAGATAGCATCATCTCGTACATCTGACAATTAAAAAACCACAAATCCAGACTGGCTCGACTGCTGTATAGTCACTAAGAGCTGCTTTGTGAACACCAGCCCATTGCACCTTGAAACTGCAGCCTGACCTCCCATCACCTCCATAATCCCACCTCATCCCCACGTGAGAGGAAGGAGTGGACAGAATTGTCTCAAATAAGCCTGTAACAATTATTACATTATTGTCTAATTGTCCATTTTTTTTTACATAATCGCTGTTTCTTTCTTTAACCGCGATGAATTATTATATAAGTGATTATTAGTCTGACTATTTTTATTATTATTTCAATTGTTAGTTGTTTGCACGTTAATGTTTTTTTTATGTATAAAGAGCCGTAGTTTACTTTATAGGCTGTGTATTTGTGTTATGACGTTATCTGGGTCACATAACAGTGATATAACCAAACGATGGATCCAGAATTCATTTAAAACTTTGATTTTTTTTTTAATAGTAATAAATAAAGAACTATTTTTAAATTTGACCGAAAGAGACAATTATATTGGTAATCACAACTATTTCTGAGACAATTAATTTGACAGCAACATTTGGAAATGTTACAGTTCTAGCCTCAGAAACCTGAAAATTGAATCAAACATTTTTACTGCTGTTGATTGAGCATAACAGCCTGACAGGGCAGCGACCCAGGCTGTTTATACTCACCGTTCTGACTTGACAATACTGTACTCTCTTTGTGCACTTAAGCTTAACCCCCTGTCATCTCCCACCCTCCTGCCACTCATACCTGTAACCCATGTCCATGCTGTACAGTAACAGTCACAGCTGGCATAACGGGAAATGCTTTCTGTTCCAGAAACTACCACATAGCCTCCCTTCTACATGTATTGAAGGACAATGAAGACATTGAAAACTGAGTATTTGAATCAGTAAGCCCTATGTTTATATAGTCAGTCTGCTGTTTTATGAACACTGCCTGCGTTTTATGAAGATTTATTATGCCTTTATCAAATGTGAACTGGTACCAAGGAGCACAGAGGCCATAATCCTTATATTTTATGATGACAGATAATAATAACCCCATCATTTATTGTTATCCTTTGTCTTTGGCTGTGGCTGTATAAATGTTGACACTGTACTCTGTAGCACAGACACAGTAACAGAAGAGAAGAAAGTTGTGACCAGTGTAATGAAACTAGATTATACGTTATATAATAATGATGTACAGTATGTTAATCCTAATCTGCCATGCTACAGCTGTGCTGTATTACCGCTGCACTATCCCTGCATTATAGGCTTGTTTATATTTGTTTAAGTTTCATATTTTAAGCATGTGTAGTAATCTTTGGAAGCCCTGTATCCATTTTAAACACTTGGATAACATCATATTGTACCATAGTGGTGGAATGTAACTAAGTACATTTACTCTAGTACTGTACAAAAAGTCCAAATGTGGAGGTACTTGTACTTTACTTGAGTCTTTTCTTTTCATGCCACTTTCTACTTCTACTCCGCTACATTTCAGAGAGAAGTATTGTACTTTTTACTCCACTACATTCATCTGTTACAGCTTTAGTTACTAGTTACTTTACACATTAAGATGTTGCACATAAAACACATGTAGTTTATAAAATACGATATTATATTATAAATTAAACAATGTAACGGCCTACAAGTCCAGCTGAATTGATTAGCCCATTAAACACTTAGTTGATTGACAGAACTGTTTTCATCCTTTACAGTTTCTAAAACTCTGCATTGAGTACTTTTACTTTTAATACTTTAAGATCATTTTCCTGATGATACATACACACTTTTACTAAGGTAACATTTTCAATGCAGGACTTTTACTTGTAACAGAGTATTTTTACAGTGTGGTATTAGTACTTTTACTTCTTAAGTAAAGGATCTGAATACTTCTTCCACCACTGCTGTACCTTCCTAGCCCGGATCATTCCTACCTCCACTGCTCTGTTCCTGTCAGTCACCCATACATGTTGTGTTTCAACCCTTAGCTGGGGCCTTCAGTCTGCCCAGAGAAACTTTATCTTGTAATGTCCAATGTATATTTGCTCTTTTATGGTCCATGTGTGTTGTCATTGTTGTAACAGCTGAACAGGTTTGTATTATTCTCGTTATTCTCTAGCATGGTTTCACCCAACGTGCATGAACTTGTAGAAGAAATGTTGTTGGTTTCCCTTCTTCCTAGGTCCCGGTTTTCTTTCTCACTGGCCAATCTGTAACTTTTTTTGCACCATTTATTCACTTCATTTTTGTATTTCTTACTCCTATTTCTCTCCATTAATTCCTTTGTGGTTCTGTGATTATCTTGGACTCCCTCCTTGTTATCCTCATTATTTCATTCCTTAGAGTCCTGGTTATTGTTTTGTACGGAAGACGATTAGGGCCACATGTGAAAACATGTATTTGAGTTCTGAGTTTAGTCTCAGAATTCAGACTTTTAAAAAAAAAGAAATTATTTGAAGTTTAAAAAAAAGAAGTCTCAGAATTCTGACTTTAAACTCAGAACTCAATAAAGGTTTTCACATGTGGCCTTAATCCTCTTCCATAGCTTTGTTACCACCTTTCCTTGTTTATATCGCTTCTTCCATTCTGTCGTCTCTCCCCTGAAATAGCTCCTGGTTGATACTTGATTTCCTCATCCTTCTCTCTAGGCCCAGCTCATCCATGACAGAAACACAGCGTCTCACGCTGCCATAAATGACAAGGCCGACGCTGGGCCCGATCGGGTTCACATGACCTGGACCAAGGACAAGCTCTTCACAGAGCGTAATCGTAACCGCGAGTACAATGCCAATGTGGCTGTACGCGACATGTTCAACATGAAACCGTAAGTATATTGTTTGTTTAAACACCACTTAAAAGAAAACCTCTGTACATTCATAGCTTAGGGGGCTAAAAAGAAGGAAAAGTGAAAGTTTTGCCTTGTGGATCTGTAACTTTAAGGAGTGTCAAGTCTACTGTATATGCTATTGAAAACGAATGTAAAGCTGGTGGTGAAAAGATGGTGTTATCGCATATGCCTTGTGAGAGACATTCGCACCATTTTGAA
Source organism: Sander vitreus (assembly GCF_031162955.1). Classification (NCBI taxonomy): domain Eukaryota; kingdom Metazoa; phylum Chordata; class Actinopteri; order Perciformes; family Percidae; genus Sander; species Sander vitreus. The sequence goes on along the minus strand of NC_135876.1, from coordinate 1,304,374 downwards.
TACCGTTTCACAAGTTTAAAATATCAAAATATTTAGTATGTTTAAGTATTAAAAGAAAGTTAAACCTCACCTAAATAAAGTATGGATGCTCGATTATGGAAAAAAAAATCCTAATCACGAATCATTTTGGTCAATAAATAAAAATTGAGATCACGATTATTGAACACGATTACTAATTTCCTTTTGGGAAGATGTTGCAATTATTGAACTTAGGGGGCTTTCACACCTACTTTGTTTGGTATTTTGTTTTCAGTTTGATCCGAATCAAAATTCCATGTGTGAAACCTCCCCCGGACCAAACGGACGAAATTTGGTCTGGCCAAAGAGGTAGTCTCGGTGCGGATCAAGCTGAACCATGGAGCGGTTTGTTTCTAGTGAGAAAGCATTTTTTGGATGGTTCAGACTTTTGGACCAAATACAGGAAGCTCTGGCAGACTATCATCGTGTTATAAGACCGGGGAGCGAAAATGAAAATTCATTAGGGAACTCAATGACTAGTACTTGTTGCCTGCTCTGGTTGGGTTGGTTAGGTTTAGGCAAGAGGAGTGTTGGGTTTAGGCAAGAGGAGTGGGATTGGTTATGGTTAGGGTAAGAATGTCAGGGCGAGCCTATCAGGGAGGAGTCTTACCGGATCAAATGTATACCATGTAACAAACACATGAACCTTGGTTCAGACTTTCAGGTGTGAAAGCCCCCTTAAAAAACAAGTGAAACAGTCAAACAAATCAAGAATGAAGACATCTTAAGCTATGAAATTTCCCTTAATACTTTTCCCGTTTTAACTTTTTTTTTTTAACACAAGACAAAATAAGAGTTTACATGCAAAATGTGATGTGCAAAATAATTGTCTTTCTCGACTACTCATGTTTTTTGTGATCGTTAGGAAATCGTACCCGCGAATAAAATTGGATTAAATGCACAGTGCCGAGTACTGCCCTAATGTGCAGGGTAAACCACATCACATCGAGTACTGACAATGCTTCAGGATGGTGCCAAAGCTTCTGAGCCTGACAGGCTGAAATGGGACGACTCACTGCATGCCGTGTGCAATCAGGCTGCATTTGGCGTGGGTGTGCATGTGTGTACACTTTCAGCCATTTCAGTCTTAGTGCATGGCCAGACCACATGCACACCTCTTCGCTGTTTAGACTAACACCTTCTCATCCCATACTGTCCATACTACCAATGTGTGGACTTCATCAGGTGTGTCCCGGTCCACTTATATTGGATCTCACAGGGTTTTGGGTATATCACTGTTATGTGACCCAGACAATGTAATAACACAAATAGAATCTTTATTATCATAAAACATTTTTTTTCCGACCAATAATTACTGATATAATTACAATTTGGCACATCTAAACAAAATCAAATACCATCAATTGCCATCAACAGTCATACCCCAAAGAAACTGCCATTATGTAAAAACAAAATTGACAATTAGACAATTATTATGAATTAATACTTGTTACAGGCCTAACACAGGACAGAAAGAAATGGAGGCTACTTTTTCATAAAGCCTCACCACACACATCAAACGGCTCCATGTCACTTTTGGGGGGTTTAATGGGTCACCTTTTGGTGTCACAACGAGCCTCTTGGGACAGGTGGAAGCATGCGGTGTGGTGGAGAGAGCTGGAGAGCTGATCTAGGAAGCATCTAAGCCTGTTTCTGTTGTTCTGTCCCATTTTCCTCCTTCTAGAGAGTGGGAGAGTCTGTAAGTCGCAGTTTTTTTGTTTTTGCTCTAGGCCGTATGTGTGTACTGCTGCTGTGGTGACTGTAGCTTTGTTCAGTGTCCTCCAGCTCGTGGTCGCACTTCTGTGTGTGTGTGTGTGTGTGTGTGTGTGTGTGTGTGTGTGTGTGTGTGTGTGTGTGCGCGCGCGCATCTTTGTTTGTGTGTCCTAATATGCATGGTCTTCCAGTTCAAACAGTCTTAATTTGCATGTACTGTTGAAGACATTGCTTGTATGCATGAGCAACTTTGTGCTTTCCAGTTACCTTTTTTAAAAGTCATGAGCAAATACAAAAAAACATTTTTAATTTGGTGTTGACATGAAAATCTAAAATGTTTTCTTCTCATTCAGTAGCATGGAAAGCAGAATTTTGTGAATTAGTTTTTCTGCTTAATGTAAGTTGTCTTCTGGCAGTCGACGTCATGTGCTTTTATCGCTTTTGATCTAACAATGTGAATGTGACGATAAAGAGGCAACGTTTAAAGAGATAGGAGATGGGAGATGCTATTTTTGACAGTGGTAGCCATTAATAAACAGGATTCAATTAATTTGAAAGACTACAGCATGTATAATTGACTATGACACACTCAGAAATAATAAACACCAAATGACTTTAGGGTGTGATACTGCGTGTCCCTTTTGTCTTAAAATGCTGCCTCTTTATTTGGAATGTAATACCCTTCAGTCTCCGTGCCTTGTGTTCTCATTTGTGTCTTTGGCTAACATACAGAATGCTTTAACTAAAATGTGGTTATGTGTTATACTGGTGTTTTCTCTAGAAGTACACAGTGTGTTGGTGATGTTTTAATTCATAAGCAAGTTGGAAAAAACATTTTAGTTAGATTAGTTTTTCCGTTATACAAAGACTCCTGAGAAGCAGAGCTCGTTCTCGCTGAGTTTTCCAGCTGCTTGGTAAATAAATGTATTATTCATTTAAAGAGGAAGGCATAATCAAGTGCTGGCTCAAAGGATTAAGATTTTTAAAATATTGTTTTCCAGTGCGCAGCTCCTGTTTTTCCAAAGGAAAGCTGCCATATTGCCACAATAGGCTTTTGTCACAGAAGACATTTTGACATGCCGCGGTAGGGAAGGCACAGGTGTACATGATAAAATGACTCATGGCTGAATTCCATTTAGCTGCTTCAGTTTCAGGGTCCTGGTATTTTTCTTTTTTTATTAAAAAAATGTTTATTATTATTACTATTAAGGACAGGTTCTTACCCCCAATTTCCACCAGTTGCGGAACGTCTGCGGCGGAGTCGTTACATTTCCATTAAAGTCAGTGTGTGTATTTCCACACTGACTGCAGAACGTCTGCGTCCTTACTCCGTCCCAGCTCCGGCGATCCGCAGCCCTCCGGAGCAGATACGCAGAGCTTCTATTTTTGCCGGACGCCGGAGAGCTCCGCAGCAATTCAGCACATGGCAGATAGTGCGGGACAGGAAGTCAAGCACAGAAACAAAATAAAACATCCGGTTAATTTTCAAAGTAAAATACACCGTGCTCATAGCGGATCATATTTCCCTGCACTACACCTTGAAAACACAGCACAGAGTTGTTTCCCCTCTACTCCTCTGGATGGAAACAAACTGTTGTTGGTTTTGTGGTTCTATTCTACATGAATTTGCGAGATCTCGTGGGTCCTCGTGACTACAGCTGTCAGTCATGGCCGCAGCCATACCGCAACAAATACGGACCTGGTGGGTGTTGACGGATGGCGGAGCACGCAGCCGGCACGCAGCGGAGCCGGTCCGCAGACGTTCCGCATTCGGTGGAAATCCAGGGTTATTTACGATGGCAGCCTGACAAGTGGCAAAGCCACTTAGGGGAAGGGAACGAGGGCTAGGAAATAAAGTACATCAGACACACAAAGTTTTAAAATGACATTAATACAAATTTAAAATATAACACAGACAGCAGTCAACACGTATAAAAAGAGAAGCACACATGGGTGAGTAATTGTTCCTGTCATACGCGTAATTTACGGGGGGGATGTGGAAGTCAAGCTCAATGTTTTTGACAGTTTTTTTGCTTTTTTCAAGAGTTTTTTTGGACACTTTTTTTTTGTATTTTTGTCCAAGTCTTTGGCAAAAAAATTTAAATACATGCATACGTGTCCCGGGACCTCCCTAGATAGTTGGAGATCTCAACCCCCCCATCCCCCCCTCATCCAATGTTGAACCCAAAGTTACGCCCTTGGTTCCTGCACTGTCACGCTGTCATGACTTACTGGGACACTTGAATAAAACCGAGCCATAGCTAATGTTATTAGTATCACCTGTGCTTTTCCTACTATGACAAGTCAAAAGCTGTGTCCCAAATCCATACTACATACTACTTCTATACAATGTGTATTACATACCAGTCATCATATATACTTGCTTTGTTTGTATACTATTTTAGCAGTTAATAAGCATAACTTTAGAACACCATTTTATATTTATAGTAACAGTAAATGATACAATATCCAGTATGTGACAGTGGATGTCAATCATATGAAGTCTTAATAGTCATTTTTTTGTATTTCAAGATGTTTTTGGAGCCGTTTTACCACCACCAAAAAGTAGAGACAGTAGAGACTGAAGATAGAGTGACTTTTGTCACTTTTCTATTGTCAACACACAATATACTCAAACCCTCCTTCTAATCAGTATGTAGTATGGAACTGAGAAAGCTATGGGACAACTAGGTATGCCATGAAAAAGGCCTTTTGTAGTTTTATACGATTTCCGTGATTACCTAAATCTAAATCTCTACAAACCTTCAGTGCACAGAGAGAAATGTCTTGCACAATGCATCTCTAGTTTCACATTTTGATGAACCCCTGAAGGCTATAGTACAGTAGTACACTTTCTCATGAGAACTGGAGAAGTCCCAGCAAACACCTATCACCACTGTTTCCCACCTTATCCCTAATGAAATGTAGGGGTAAGTTTAGTCATTAAAGTGTTATTCAGTGCTTTCCTTTCCCACTGTGACATTCTCATCAAAACTAGGAACCAATCCAATGTTCGCCGGATGCACACAGCTGTCAAGATGAACGAGGTGGTGGTCAACAAGTCGCAGGGGGCTCACCTGGTTCTGCTCAACATGCCCGGACCACCAAGGAACAGAGGAGGAGACGAAAACTGTATCCTTTAGAGCAGCTATAGTACATGCTTTTACAATAAAAACTGTATTAAATGGCAACGTGACAATGTGAATTATCAACTAAATCTGCAGCTCCCCTCAGCTTTACAGAGCTTTATAGTGAGTTTCTGTCGGGCCCACAACTTTACTGTTTACGGCAGTGAAAATCTTTTCTTAAAGGTCCTATGACATGCTGCTATTTGGATGCCCCTAATTGGGTCCCCTAATACTGTATCTGAAGTCTCTTTTATATAAGCCTTGGTGGTCCCCTAATACTGTATCTGAAGTCTCTTTTATATAGACCTTAGTGGTCCCCTAATACTGTATCTGAACAACAAATACTGGACCTGGTGGGTGTTGACGGACGGCGGAGCACGCAGCCGGCACGCAGCGGAGCCGGTCCGCAGACGTTCCGCATTCGGTGGAAATCCAGGGTTATTTACGATGGCAGCCTGACAAGTGGCAAAGCCACTTAGGGGAAGGGAACGAGGGCTAGGAAATAAAGTACATCAGACACACAAAGTTTTAAAATGACATTAATACAAATTTAAAATATAACACAGACAGCAGTCAACACGTATAAAAAGAGAAGCACACATGGGTGAGTAATTGTTCCTGCCATACGCGTAATTTACGGGGGGGATGTGGAAGTCAAGCTCAATGTTTTTGACAGTTTTTTTGCTTTTTTCAAGAGTTTTTTTGGACACTTTTTTTTTGTATTTTTGTCCAAGTCTTTGGCACATTTTTTTAAATACATGCATACGTGTCCCGGGACCTCCCTAGATAGTTGGAGATCTCAACCCCTCCATCCCCCCCTCATCCAATGTTGAACCCAAAGTTACGCCCTTGGTTCCTGCACTGTCACGCTGTCATGACTTACTGGGACACTTGAATAAAACCGAGCCATAGCTAATGTTATTAGTATCACCTGTGCTTTTCCTACTATGACAAGTCAAAAGCTGTGTCCCAAATCCATACTACATACTACTTCTATACAATGTGTATTACATACCAGTCATCATATATACTTGCTTTGTTTGTATACTATTTTAGCAGTTAATAAGCATAACTTTAGAACACCATTTTATATTTATAGTAACAGTGAATGATACAATATCCAGTATGTGACAGTGGATGTCAATCATATGAAGTCTTAATAGTCATTTTTTTGTATTTCAAGATGTTTTTGGAGCCGTTTTACCACCACCAAAAAGTAGAGACTGAAGATAGAGTGACTTTTGTCACTTTTCTATTGTCAACACACAATATACTCAAACCCTCCTTCTAATCAGTATGTAGTATGGAACTGAGAAAGCTATGGGACAACTAGGTATGCCATGAAAAAGGCCTTTTGTAGTTTTATACGATTTCCGTGATTACCTAAATCTAAATCTCTACAAACCTTCAGTGCACAGAGAGAAATGTCTTGCACAATGCATCTCTAGTTTCACATTTTGATGAACCCCTGAAGGCTATAGTACAGTAGTACACTTTCTCATGAGAACTGGAGAAGTCCCAGCAAACACCTATCACCACTGTTTCCCACCTTATCCCTAATGAAATGTAGGGGTAAGTTTAGTCATTAAAGTGTTATTCAGTGCTTTCCTTTCCCACTGTGACATTCTCATCAAAACTAGGAACCAATCCAATGTTCGCCGGATGCACACAGCTGTCAAGATGAACGAGGTGGTGGTCAACAAGTCGCAGGGGGGCTCACCTGGTTCTGCTCAACATGCCCGGACCACCAAGGAACAGAGGAGGAGACGAAAACTGTATCCTTTAGAGCAGCTATAGTACATGCTTTTTACAATAAAAAACTGTATTAAATGGCAACGTGACAATGTGAATTATCAACTAAATCTGCAGCTCCCCTCAGCTTTACAGAGCTTTATAGTGAGTTTCTGTCAGGCCCACAACTTTACTGTTTACGACAGTGAAAATCTTTTCTAAGGTCTATGACATGCTGCAATTTGGATGCCCCTAATTGGGTCCCCTAATACTGTATCTGAAGTCTCTTTTATATAAGCCTTGGTGGTCCCTAATACTGTATCTGAAGTCTCTTGCATAGACCTTAGTGGTCCCCCTAATACTGTATCTGAAGTCTCTTTTATATAGACCTTAGTGGTCCCCTAATACTGTATCTGAAGTCTCTTTTATATAGGCCTTAGTGGTCCCCTAATACTGTATCTGAAGTCTCTTTTATATAGGCCTTAGTGGTCCCCTAATACTGTATCTGAAGTCTCTTTTATATAGGCCTTAGTGGTCCCCTAATACTGTATCTGAAGTCTCTTTTATATAGGCCTTAGTGGTCCCCTAATACTGTATCTGAAGTCTCTTTTATATAGACCTTAGTGGTCCCCTAATACTGTATCTGAAGTCTCTTTTATATAGGCCTTAGTGGTCCCCTAATACTGTATCTGAAGTCTCTTTTATATAGGCCTTAGTGGTCCCCTAATACTGTATCTGAAGTCTCTTTTATATAGACCTTAGTGGTCCCCTAATACTGTATCTGAAGTCTCTTTTATATAGACCTTAGTGGTCCCCTAATACTGTATCTGAAGTCTCTTTTATATAGGCCTTAGTGGTCCCCTAATACTGTATCTGAAGTCTCTTTTTATATAGGCCTTAGTGGTCCCCTAATACTGTATCTGAAGTCTCTTTTATATAGGCCTTAGTGGTCCCCTAATACTGTATCTGAAGTCTCTTTTATATAGGCCTTAGTGGTCCCCTAATACTGTATCTGAAGTCTCTTTTATATAGACCTTAGTGGTCCCCTAATACTGTATCTGAAGTCTCTTTTATATAGACCTTAGTGGTCCCCTAATACTGTATCTGAAGTCTCTTTTATATAGACCTTAGTGGTCCCCTAATACTGTATCTGAAGTCTCTTTTATATAGACCTTAGTGGTCCCCTAATACTGTATCTGAAGTCTCTTTTATATAGACCTTAGTGGTCCCCTAATACTGTATCTGAAGTCTCTTTTATATAGACCTTAGTGGTCCCCTAATACTGTATCTGAAGTCTCTTTTATATAGACCTTAGTGGTCCCCTAATACTGTATCTGAAGTCTCTTTTATATAGACCTTAGTGGTCCCCCTAATACTGTATCTGAAGTCTCTTTTATATAGACCTTAGTGGTCCCCTAATACTGTATCTGAAGTCTCTTTTATATAGGCCTTAGTGGTCCCCTAATACTGTATCTGAAGTCTCTTTTATATAGACCTTAGTGGTCCCCCTAATACTGTATCTGAAGTCTCTTTTATATAGGCCTTAGTGGTCCCCTAATACTGTATCTGAAGTCTCTTTTATATAGGCCTTAGTGGTCCCCCTAATACTGTATCTGAAGTCTCTTTTATATAGACCTTAGTGGTCCCCTAATACTGTATCTGAAGTCTCTTTTATATAGACCTTAGTGGTCCCCTAATACTGTATCTGAAGTCTCTTTTATATAGGCCTTAGTGGTCCCCTAATACTGTATCTGAAGTCTCTTTTATATAGACCTTAGTGGTCCCCTAATACTGTATCTGAAGTCTCTTTTATATAGACCTTAGTGGTCCCCTAATACTGTATCTGAAGTCTCTTTTATATAGACCTTAGTGGTCCCCTAATACTGTATCTGAAGTCTCTTTTATATAGGCCTTAGTGGTCTCCTAATACTGTATCTGAAGTCTCTTTTATATAGACCTTAGTGGTCCCCTAATACTGTATCTGAAGTCTCTTTTATATAGACCTTAGTGGTCCCCTAATACTGTATCTGAAGTCTCTTTTATATAGACCTTAGTGGTCCCCTAATACTGTATCTGAAGTCTCTTTCTGAAATTCAGCCTTGGTGCAGAATTACAGCCACTAGAGCCAGTCCCACAATGAGCTTTCCTTAGGATGTGCCATTTCTGTGTCTGTAGCTATTGATGAGGAGAGAGGGGGGGCAAGGTGGAGGGTGGGGGTGTGGCCTTGACCTGCTTCACTTGTTTTCAAGCCATGATGTCTCTCTCTCTTTCTCATGGGCGGGCTAAATTCTCTGGGTGGGCAAAGCAGAGAAAGGAGAGGTAACCTTTCCCCTTATGACGTCATAAAGGGAAGATTCCAGATCGGCCCATCTGAGCTTTCATTTTCTCAAAGGCAGGGATATGATGTGGTACAGGATGAAATTGTGTTGCTCACTGTAACTTCTCTGTACGTTTTATTTCTTGACTGCTCTTCTCAGACATGGAGTTCCTGGAGGTTCTCCTCGAAGGTCTGAACCGGGTCCTCCTGGTGCGAGGCGGCGGCCGCGAAGTCATCACCATCTACTCTTAACAAAAAAACAAAACCTCTCACGCCCCACCCTGCACACGGGCTGTTGCCATGGATACCGGTCACCAGGCCAGAAGCCTAATTTGTTTTGTTTTTATGAAGGGCGGGGTTGTTGGAAGGCGGGACCACTTGTGATTGGCAGATGGTTTGAAGGACCCCAGGATGAAGGAAACGGCGTTGAATCGGTTGACTGTCTGAGAGAGCGGCCACAGTGTGTGTCCACGCTGGGCCACAGCAGCCCTGCATGTGGAAGATAGAGCATAGAGACACTTTATATTGTTCGTTTAACTCTGAAAAACATTATGTCCTGTTACATGTTCATATTCTTTCCCTCTTGTGTCGATGTTGTCATGCTACTGGCACTCACTGTTTAAAGAAAAGCAAAGAAGTGTGTGCTGATGATATGAACCTCGTAGTCTTTATGTTTACTGGGCCTGAGAAAAAAAACATGCACAGAGACACAAGTTACATAACAACTCATACAGGATTTTCAATATTACAGTTTGGTGGTCTGTATGTTCTGCATCACCATTTGTGCTAAATGTTTTCATTTTAAATAATTAGGAAACTGGCTTCAGTCTGAACTACAGAGAGGGCGGGCAGTCTGTTTAGAAGCTTCTAGAACGTCCTGGTTGGGGTTGCAGAGCCGTCAACGTTGTCCTCCCTAAAGCAGCATTTGTAGTTGGAGTGTTCTGTAGTTGTTCGCCTTTTCAATGAGGGCCGGGAGTCCAGGAGGATGCTGAACGTGCACCACATGTTGGATCACCTTCTGTTAAGTGGATGGGAGCCGTTTTAGATATCTGGTACTGATATGTGATCTTGAACATCTCCCACCCTCAAAGGACACTGTTGTTTTATTAGGGAAAACAGCCATAGTTAGTATTCTAGGACCCTTTGTAAGCTTTATAGAATTACATATTAAACGCACATGTATACATATTTATGGTGACTGAAGTAGTGTTCAGTTGGGAGTAACTATAGATTTCTTTTTTTTTTAATCCAAGGGCTGTTTGACAGCACGCAGTAGCTTAATGAAATAGTCGATTGGCTAATTGGTTTGCACATTAAATGTTTATTTTTCCCTCAGAATTATTGTTGGCATTTAACAAATTGCTAAATGTAAAAGCACAAATTGACACGTCAATTAATGTAGTTCTTCACCTATCGGCGTAGTTGCAGCACTGTTGACTTTGCACTATCGATCGTTTAGGATTTAATTCATCGTGTACTCTCACCTGGTTCTATCGCCTACACTTGACGCTGGTCAAAACACCGCTACATTCTTCTTACATAGGTGGAGCGAGATACTCATAAATGAGCTCCTGAAAAGAGGATGCAGACAGCAAGTAATTCCATTCTATCTAATACTTGTGTTTCAATGTTGTTTTTATAATGTTTTACCGAACACTCTTCAGGCTTTGAGTCCCAGACTGAGTAGATTAATTGTAATGAGCATGTGTAGGATTAAAAGTGCCAAAATGACAACAACAAAAAAAAAGAAACTGTGTGAGTATTATGCAGTAGCCACAGCTTTGACAATCGTTAAAAAATGAAAAGCACAAGTTTTTTTTAAATCTTTTGATAGTGCTCATCCCTGACTGCATTCTTTTAAAATTCAGCAAAGTAATAATTGAGTCAATGGAACTCATAGTGCATTTAAACCCATCTAACATGGGCTAAATGCTGCAAAAAGATTTTGTGTAAGAGTAAAGAGGAAAAGCAACTCTTTCTCGTGTATCTCCACAGTTTCTTTTTTTTCCTTCAAATTAGCTGTGCAGTATTTTGTAAAGCAGAAAGTTGTATTATCCTGCACTTCTTTGCAGGGAAATGAGGACTTCTGATTGTCAGTTATGCAACATCAGTGTTTTATTGTGTTTTGTTCAGTTTTTCATGTATGCCTGTGTAACTATATAGTTGTGGTCTATGTAGTGTTTGTTACATTATAATTGATCCTCTGTAACTTTGTGTTGTTCATTT